>NW_026562568.1:0-217421 GCF_027474105.1 Poeciliopsis prolifica | reverse complement strand
AATTTTCCGACGACATACTATAGTATGTAATTTTTTTCAATATTTCGACCACATACTATAGTATGTCGTTTTTTTTCAATACGACATACTATAGTATGTCGTTTTTTTCAATTTTCGGACGACATACTATAGTATGTCGTTTTTTTCAATTTTTCGTACGACATAGTATAGTATGTCATTTTTTCTCAATATTTCGACGACATACAATAGTATGTCGTTTTTTTAAATTTTTCGGACGACATACTTTTTCAATTTTTCGACCACATACTTAGTATGTCGTTTTTTTTAATTTTTTGGACGACTACTATAGTATGTTTTTTTTTTCTCAATATTTCGGACGACATACTATAGTATGTCGTTTTTTTCAATTTTTCGACGACAAACTAGTGTCATTTTTTTCAATTTTTCGACCACAGGACTATAGTATGTCGTTTTTTCTCAATATTTTGCACGACATAGTCGTCCGAAATACATACTATAGTATGTCGTTTTTTCTCAATATTTCGACGACATACTATAGTATGTTGTTTTTTTCAATATTTCGGACATAGTATACTATATATGTTAGGGTTAACACCTGTTAACATACATTAACAAAGACAGAAAAGACAAAAGAGTTAGATTCTTTTCTCACTCGCGAGGAGAACGGACAGAGATGTGCTTCAGTTACAATCTCCTACCGCTCTGAAGCACATTTTGTCTGCTCCTCTATTTTATTGTTTCTAGGATCCCTAATCACAAGGACGCTGTAGCTCTAAAGGGAGGGGGCAAACAGCTACAGCGTCAAATGTTATTCACTAACTAACACACAATCATTCTGTACTAGATAATGTCCTTCCAGGCACAAAGATTAATAAAATATGTAGTGATCTTAGCAATGATGGTTTTATTGGAGGCCAGCAACTCAAACCGAAGCAGAGCTCTTCACCAAGAGGTAAACCTGCAGGAAGATTTTGTTCTGCTCTCTGTCAGTGAGGCCTTCTGAGAAAGGAATCAGAGTAAATCAACATACAAGAAACATTCTTAATTCTATAATGAGATTAACTTTAAGGAAGCATCAATTAAAGATACATTATAAAGATCAATGAAAATAACAAATAATTGATTAATAATATCACAATTTCTCCAACAATATACGACATAGTATAGTATGTCGTTTTTTTTTCAATTTTTCGACGACAGTATAACATGTCGTTTTTTTCCATTTTTCGAACGACATAGTATAGTATGTCGTTTTTTTCAATTTTTTTGGACGACTTACTATAGTATGTCGTTTTTTCTCATATTTCGGACGACATACTGTAGTATGTCGTTTTTTTTTTCAATTTTTCGACGACAAACTATATAGTCATTTTTTTTTTTAATTTTTCGACCACAGACTATAGTATGTCGTTTTTTCTCAATATTTTGCACGACATAGTCGTCCGAAATACATACTATAGTATGTTGTTTTTTTCTCATATTTCGGACATAGTATATTATATACGACATAGTATAGTATGTCGTTTTTTTCAATTTTCGGACGACATGTCATTTTTTTCTCAATATTTCGGACGACATAGTATAGTATGTCGTTTTTTTTCAATTTTTCGACGACATAGTATACATGTCGTTTTTTTCCATTTTTCGAAGACATAGTATAGTAATGTATTTGAATTCAATATTTCGGACGACATACTATACTATGTCGTTTTTTTCAATATTTCGGACGACATACTATAGTATGTCGTTTTTTTCAATTTTTCGGACGACATGTCGTTTTTTTCTCAATATTTTGGACGACATAGTATAGTATGTCGTTTTTTTCAATTTTTCGACCACATACTATATATAGTGTCGTTTTTTTCAATTTTTTTGTACGACATAGTATATAGTATGTCGTTTATTTCAATTTTCGACGACATAGTATAGTATGTCGTTTTTTTCAATATTTCGACGACAGTATAGTATGGTCGTTTTTTTCAATTTTTTGGACATGTAGTTTTTTTCTCAATATTTCGGACGACATATTATAGTATGTCGTTTTTTTCAATTTGTCGACCACAGTATGTCGTTTTTTTCTAAATATTTCGGAAGACATACTATAGTATGTCGTTTTTTTTCAATTTTTCGGACGACATACTACAGTATGTCATTTTTTTCAATTTTTCGACCACACTTAGTATGTCGTTTTTTTCAATATTTCGACGACATACAATAGTATGGTCGTTTTTTTTTTTAAATTTTCGGAACGACATACTATAGTATGTCATTTTTTCATTTTTTTCGACCACACATACTTAGTATGTCGTTTTTTCTCAATTTTTGGAACGACATACTATAGTATGTCGTTTTTTTCAAATTTTCGACGGACAAACTATAGTGTCATTTTTTTCAATTTTTCGACCACAGACTATAGTATGTCGTTTTTTTCTCAATATTTTGCACGACATAGTCGTCCGAATACATACTATAGTATGTTGTTTTTTCTCAATATTTCGACGACATACTATAGTATGTCGTTTTTTTTCAAATTTTCGACCACATACTATATAGTATTTCGTTTTTTAAAATTTTACGACGACTTACTATAGTATGTCATTTTTTCTCAATATTTCGGACGACATATATGTCGTTTTTTCTCAATATTTCGGACGACATATATGTCATTTTTTCTCAATATTTTGACGACATACTATAGTATGTCGTTTTTTTCAATTTTTTCGACGACATAGTATATATGTCGTTTTTCAATTTTTCGAATGCATGTATAGTATGACGTTTTTTTCAATATTTCAGACGACATACAATAGTATGTCGTTTTTTTTCAATTTTTCGACCACAGTATGTCGTTTTTTTAAATTCTTCGACGACATAGTATGTCGTTTTTTTAAATTTTTCGGACGACATACTATAGTATGTCATTTTTTTCAATTTTTTGACCACATACTATAGTATGTCGTTTTTTTCAATTTTTCGGACGACATATGTCGCTTTTTTCCATTTTCGACCACATACTATATATAGTATGTCGTTTTTTTTCAATTTTTCGACGACATACTATAGAATGTCGTTTTTTTCTCATATTCGACGACATACTATAGTATGTCGTTTTTCAATTTTTCAACAACATAGTATAATATGTCGTTTTTTTCAAATTTCAGACGACATACTATAGTATGTCGTTTTTTTCAAATTTTCGTACGACATGTATATAGTATGTCGTTTTTTTCAATTTTTCGGACATGTCTTCTTTTCTCAATATTTCGGACGACATAGTATAGTATGTCGTTTTTTTTTCAATTTTCGGACGACTTACTATAGTATGTCATTTTTTCTCAATATTTCGGACGACATATATGTGTTTTTTTTCAATTTTTCGACGACATAGTATAGTATGTCGTTTTTTCAATATTTCGGACGACATACAATAGTATGTCGTTTTTTTCAATTTTTTCGACCACAGAATGTCGTTTTTTTTTTTTTCACGACTTACTATAGTATGTCGTTTTTTTCTCAATATTTCGGACGACATATGTACATACATATTATTCTCCGAAAAATTGAAAAAACGTCATACTATATATAGTATGTCATCAAATTGAAAAAAAAACACATACTATAGTATGTCGTTTTTTTTTTTCAATTTTTCAACGACAACTATAGTATGTCATTTTTTTCAATTTTTCGACCACATACTAGTATGTCGTTTTTTCTCAATTTTTGCACGACATAGTATATAGTATGTCGTTTTTTTTAATTTTTTGACGACATACTATAGTATGTCGTTTTTTTTCATATTTCGGACGACATAGTATAGTATGTCGTTTTTACAATTTTTCGGACGACGTCTTTTTTCTCAATATTTCGGACGACATAGTATAGTATGTCGTTTTTTCATTTTTCGACCACAGTATGTCGTTTTTTCTCAATATTTCGACGACATACAATAGTATGTCTTTTTTTAAATTTTTCGGATGACATACGAGTCGTTTTTTTAAATTCTTTTCGGACGACATACTATTAGTATGTCGTTTTTTTTCAAATTCTTCGGACGACATACTATAGTATGTCGTTTTTTTCAATACGACATACTATAGTATGTCGTTTTTTTCAATTTTTCGGACGACATATGTCGTTTTTTTTTTTCCATTTTCGACCTATACTATATATAGTATGTCGTTTTTTTCAATTATTAGTACGACATAGTATATAGTATGTTGTTTTTTTCAATTTTTCGACGACATACTATAGTATGTCGTTTTTTTCAGTATTTCGGACGACATAGTATAGTATGTCGTTTTTTCAATTTTTCGAACGACGTATAGTATGTCGTTTTTTTCAATATTACGACGACATACAATAGTATGTCGTTTTTTTCAATTTTCAACACTATAGTATGTCGTTTTTTTCATTTTTTCGGATGACTTACTATAGTATGTGTTTTTTTCTCAATATTTCGGACGACATACACATATGTATGTCGTCGAAAAATTTAAAAAAACGTCATACTATATAGTATTTCAAATTGACAAAAACAACATACTATAGTATGTCGTTTTTTTAATTTTTCGACAACTATAGTATGTTTTTTATCAATTTTTCGACCACATATTGTCGTTTTTTCTCAATATTTCGGACGACATACTATAGTATGTCGTTTTTTTCAATACGACACATACCATAGTATGTCGTTTTTTTCAATTTTTCGGACGACATATGTCGTTTTTTTCCAATTTTCGACCACATACTATATATAGTATGTCGTTTTTTTTCCATTTTTCGACGACTAGTATATATGTCGTTTTTTTCAATTTTTCGAAGACATAGTAGTATGTCGTTTTTTTCAATATTTCAGACGACATACTATAGTATGTCGTTTTTTTTCATTTTTCGGACATCTACTATAGATGTCGTTTTTCTCAATATTTCGGACGACATACTATAGTATGTCGTTTTTTTCAAATTTTCGACCACATACTATATAGTATGTCGTTTTTTTAAAATTTTTCGGACGACTTACTATAGTATGTCATTTTTTTCTCAAATTTCGACGACATATATGTCGTTTTTTTCATATTTCGGACGACATATATGTCGTTTTTTCTCAATATTTCGGACGACATACTATAGTATGTCGTTTTTTTAAATTTTTCGACGACATAGTATAATATGTCGTTTTTTCAACTTTTCGACGACATAGTATAGTATGACGTTTTTTTCAATTTTTCGGACGACATACTATAGTATGTCTTTTTTTTCAATTTTTCGACGACATACTTAGTATGTCGTTTTTTTCAATTTTTCGGACGACATACTATAGTATGTCATTTTTTTTCAATTTTTCGACCACATACTATAGTATGTCGTTTTTTTTCAATTTTTTCAGACGACATATGTCGTTTTTTCATTTTTCGACCATACTATATATAGTATGTCGTTTTTTTCAATTTTTTCGTACGACATAGTATATAGTATGTCGTTTTTTTCAATTTTTCAGACGACATATGTCGTTTTTTCCATTTTTCGACCACATACTATATATAGTATGTCGTTTTTTTCAATTTTTCGTACGGACATAGTATATAGTATGTCGTTTTTTTCAATTTTTCGACGACATACTATAGAATGTTGTTTTTATATTTCGACGACATACTATAGTATGTCATTTTCAATTTTTCAACAACATAGTATAATATGTCGTTTTTTTCAATTTCAGACGACATACTATAGTATGTCGTTTTTTCAAATTTTTCGGACGTCATACTATATATAGTATGTGTTTTTTCTCAATATTTCGGACGACATACTATAGTATGTCGTTTTTTTCAATTTTTTGTACGACATAGTATATAGTATGTCGTTTTTTTCAATTTTTCGTACGACATAGTATAGTATGTCGTTTTTTTTCAATTTTTCGGACATGTCGTTTTTTCTCAATATTTCGGACGACATAGTATAGTATGTCATTTTTTCCAAATTTTCGGACGACTTACTATAGTATGTCATTTTCTCTTAATATTTCGGACGACATATATGTCGTTTTTTTTCAATTTTTCGACGACATAGTATAGTATGTTGTTTTTTAAAATTTTTCGACCACAGTATGACGTTTTTTAAATTTTTCGACGACATAGTATGTCTTTTTTTCAACTTTTCGGACGACATACTATAGTATGTCGTTTTTTTTCAATATTTCGGACGACATATGTACATACATATGTATGTCGTCCGAAAAATTGAAAAAAACGTCATACTATATATAGTATGTCATCAAAAAATTGACAAAAAACAACATACTATAGTATGTCGGTTTTTTAAATTTTTCGACGACATACTATAGTATTTCGTTTTTTGCTATATTTCGGACGACATACTATAGTATGTCGTTTTTTTCAATTTTTCGGACGACATACTATTGTATGTCGTTTTTTCTCAATATTTCGGACGACATACCACAGTATGTCGTTTTTTAAATTTTTCGGATGACATAGTATAGTATGTCATTTTTTTCAATTTTTCGACCACATACTTAGTATGTCGTTTTTTTTAATTTTTCGGACGACATACTATAGTATGTCATTTTTTTCAATTTTTCGACCACATACTATAGTATGTCGTTTTTTTCAATTTTCAGACGACATATGTCGTTTTTTTCCATTTTTCGACCACATACTATATATAGTATGTCGTTTTTTTTTCAATTTTTCGTACGACATAGTATATAGTATGTCGTTTTTTTCAATTTTTGACGACATACTATAGAATGTTGTTTTTCTCGATATTTCGACGACATACTATAGTATGTCATTTTCAATTTTTCAACAACATAGTATAATATGTCGTTTTTTCAATTTCAGACGACATACTATAGTATGTCGTTTTTTTCAAATTTTCGGACGTCATACTATAGTATGTCGTTTTTTCTCAATATTTCGGACGACATACCATAGTATGTCGTTTTTTCACATTTTCGTACGACATAGTATATAGTATGTCGTTTTTTTCAATTTTTCGGACATGTCGTTTTTTCTCAATATTTCGGACGACATAGTATAGTATGTCATTTTTTCCAAATTTTCGGACGACTTACTATAGTATGTCATTTTTTCTTAATATTTCGGACGACATATATGTCGTTTTTTTTTCAATTTTTCGACGACATAGTATAGTATGTCGTTTTTTAAAATTTTTCGACCACAGTATGACGTTTTTTTAAATTTTTCGACGACATAGTATGTCTTTTTTCAACTTTTCGGACGACATACTATAGTATGTCGTTTTTTTCAATATTTCGGACGACATGTACATACATATGTATGTCGTCCGAAAATTGAAAAAAACGTCATACTATATATAGTATGTCATCAAAAAATTGACAAAAAACAACATACTATAGTATGTTGGTTTTTTAAATTTTTCGACGACATACTATAGTATGTCGTTTTTTTCAATTTTTCGGACGTCATACATTGTATGTCGTTTTTTCTCAATATTTCGGACGACATACCACAGTATGTCGTTTTTTTCAATTTTTCGGATGACATAGTATAGTATGTCGTTTTTTTCAATTTTTCGGACATGTTTTTTCTCAATATTTCGGACGACATAGTATAGTATGTCATTTTTTCCAAATTTTCGGACGACTTACTATAGTATGTCATTTTTTCTTAATATTTCGGACGACATATATGTCGTTTTTTTAAATTTTTCGACCACAGTATGACGTTTTTTTAAATTGTTCGACGACATAGTATGTCGTTTTTTTCAACTTTTCGGACGACATACTATAGTATGTCGTTTTTTTCAATATTTCGGACGACATATGTACATACATATGTATGTCGTCCGAAAATTGAAAAAAACGTCATACTATATATAGTATGTCATCAAAAAATTGACAAAAACAACATACTATAGTATGTCATAGTATATAGTATGTCGGTTTTTTAAATTTTTCGACGACATACTATAGTATGTCGTTTTTTGCAAAATTTCGGACGACATAGTATAGTATGTCGTTTTTATCAATTTTTCGACCACAGTATGTCGTTTTTTCTCAATATTTCGGACGACATACTATAGTATGTCGTTTTTTTAAATTTTTCGGACGACATACTATAGTATGTCGTTTTTTCTCAATATTTCGACGACATACTATAGTATGTCGTTTTTTTCAATTTTTCGAACGACATAGTATAGTATGTCGTTTTTTTCAATTTTTCGGACGACATAGTATAGTATGTTGTTTTTTTCAATACGACATATTATAGTATGTCGTTTTTTTCAATTTTTCGGAAGACATATGTCGTTTTTCCATTTTTCGACGACATAGTATAATATGTCGATTTTTCAATTTTTCGAACGACATAGTATAGTATGTCGTTTTTTTCAATATTTCAGACGTCATACTATAGTATGTCGTTTTTTCTCAATATTTCGGACGACATACTATAGTATGTCGTTTTTTAAAATTTTTCGGACGACATATATGTCGTTTTTTCTCAATATTTCGACGACATACTATAGTATGTCGTTTTTTTCAATTTTTCGACGACATATAATATGTCGTTTTTTCAATTTTTCGACCACAGTATGTCGTTTTTTTAAATTTTTCGACGACATAGTATGTCGTTTTTTTAAATTTTTCGACCACAGACTTAGTATGTCGTTTTTTTCAATATTTCGGACCACATACTATATAGTATGTAGTTTTTTTCAATTTTTCGGACGACATACTATAGTATGTCATTTTTTTCAATTTTTTGACCACATACTATAGTATGTCGTTTTTTTCAATTTTTCGGACGACATGTCGTTTTTTCCATTTTTCCACATACTATATATAGTATGTCGTTTTTTTCAATTTTTCGTACGACATAGTATATAGTATGTCGTTTTTTTCAATTTTCGACGACATACTATAGAATGTTGTTTTTCTAGATATTTCGACGACATACTATAGTATGTCGTTATTTTCAATTTTTCAACGTCGTTTTTTTCAACGTCCGAAAAATTTTTCAATTTTTCGGACGTCATACTATAGTATGTCGTTTTTTCTCAATATTTCGGAAGACATACCATAGTATGTCGTTTTTTCAAATTTTCGTACGACACAGTATATAGTATGTCGTTTTTTTCAATTTTTCGACAACATACTATAGTATGTCGTTTTTTTCAATATTCGGATGACATAGTATAGTATGTCGTTTTTTTCAATTTTTCGGACATGTCGTTTTTTCTCAATATTTCGGACGACATATATGTCGTTTTTTTTTCAATTTTTCGACGACATAGTATAGTATGTCGTTTTTTTCAAATTTTCGGACGACTTACTATAGTATGTCATTTTTTCTCAATATTTCGGACGACATATATGTCGTTTTTTTTCAATTTTTCGACGACATAGTATGCCGTTTTTTTCAATTTTTCGGACGACATACTATAGTATGTCGTTTTTTTCAATATTTCGGACGACATAGTATAGTATGTCGTTTTTTTCAATTTTTCGGACATGTCGTTTTTTCTCAATATTTCGGACGACAGTATAGTATGTCGTTTTTTTCAATTTATCGACCACAGTATGTCGTTTTTTCTCAATATTTCGGACGACATACTATAGTATGTCGTTTTTTTTCAATTTTTCGACAACAGTATAATATGTTTTTTTCAATTTTTCGAACGACATAGTATAGTATGTCGTTTTTTTCAATTTTTCGGACGACATACTATAGTATGTTTTTTTTTTCAATTTTTCGTACGACATAGTATATAGTATGTTGTTTTTTTCAATTTTTCGACGACATACTATAGTATGTCGTTTTTTTCAATTTTTCGACGACAGTATAGTATGTCGTTTTTTTCAATTTTTCGAACGACATAGTATAGTATGTCGTTTTTTTCAATATTTCAGACGACATACTATAGTATGTCATTTTTTTCAATTTTTCGACCACATACTATAGTATGTCATTTTTTCTCAATATTTCGGACGACATACATGTCGTTTTTTTTTCAATTTTTCGACGACATAGTATAGTATGTCGTTTTTTCAATATTTTGGACGACATACAATAGTATGTCGTTTTTTTCAATTTTTCGACCACAGTATGTCGTTTTTTTAAATTTTTCGGACGACTTACTATAGTATGTCGTTTTTTCTCAATATTTCGGACGACATTTGTACATACATATGTATGTCGTCCGAAAAATTGAAAAAAACGTCTACTATATATAGTATGTCATCAAAAAATTGAAAAAAACAACATACTATAGAATGTCGTTTTTTTCAATTTTTCAACGACAAACTATAGTATGTCTTTTTTTCAATTTTTCGACCACATACTAGTATGTCGTTTTTTCTCAATATTTTGCACACATAGTATATAGTATGTCGTTTTTTTAAATTTTTTGACGACATACTATAGTATGTCGTTTTTTTCAATATTTCGGACGACATAGTATAGTATGTCGTTTTTTACAATTTTTCGGACGACGTCGTTTTTTCTCAATATTTCGGACAACATACTATATATAGTATGTCGTTTTTTTCAATTTTTCGACGACAAACTATAGTATGTCGTTTTTTTCAATTTTTCGACGACATAGTATAATATGTCGTTTTTTTTTCATTTTTTTGAACGACATAGTATATAGTATGTCGTTTTTTTCAATTTTTCGGACGACATACTATAGTATGTCGTTTTTTCTCAATATTTCGACGACATACATATGATGTTTTTTTCAATTTTTCGTACGACATAGTATAGTATGTCATTTTTTTCAATTTTCGACCACATACTTAGTATGTCGTTTTTTTCAATATTTCGGACGACATACTATAGTATGTCATTTTTTTTCAATTTTTTGACCACATACTAGAGTATGTCGTTATTTTCAATTTTTCAACAACATAGTATAATATGTCGTTTTTTTTTCAATTTCAGACGACATACTATAGTATGTCGTTATTTTCAATTTTTCAACAACATAGTATAATATGTCGTTTTTTTCAATTTTTCGGACGTCATACTATATATGTCATTTTTTCTCAATGTTTCGGACGACATATGTCATTTTTTTTCCCAATATTTCGACGACATACTATATTATGTCGTTTTTTCAATTTTTTGACGACATAGTATAATATGTCGTTTTTTTCAATTTTTCGAACGACATAGTATAGTATGTCGTTTTTTTCAATATTTCGGACGACATACAATAGTATGTCGTTTTTTTCAATTTTTCGACGACAAACTATAGTATGTCATTTTTTCAATTTTTCGACCACATACTAGTATGTTGTTTTTTCTCAATATTTTGCACGACAGAGTATATAGTATGTCGTTTTTTTTCAATATTTCGGACGACATAGTAGTATGTCATTTTTTACAATTTTTCGGACGACGTCGTTTTTTCTCAATATTTCGGACGACATAGTATAGTATGTCGTTTTTTCAATTTTTCGACCACAGTATGTCATTTTTTCTCAATATTTCGGACGACATACTATATATAGTATGTCGTTTTTTTTAAATTTTTCGACGACAGTATAATATCGTTTTTTTCAATTTTTCAAACGACATAGTATAGTATGTCGTTTTTTTCAATATTTCGGACGACATACAATAGTATGTCGTTTTTTCAATTTTTCGACCACAGTATGTCGTTTTTTTAAATTTTTCGGACGACTTAATAGTATGTCGTTTTTTCTCAATATTTCGGACGACATATGTACATACATATGTATGTCGTCCGAAAAATTGAAAAAAACGTCATACTATATAGTATGTCATCAAAAATTGAAAAAAAACAACATACTATCGTATGTCGTTTTTTCAATTTTTCGACGACAAACTATAGTATGTCATTTTTTTCAATTTTTCGACCACATACTAGTATGTCGTTTTTTCTCAATATTTTGCACGACATAGTATATAGTATGTCGTTTTTTTCAATTTTTCGGACGACGTATGTCGTTTTTTTCCATTTTTCGGACGACATACTATATAGTATGTCGTTTTTTCTCAATATTTCGGACGACATACTATAGTATATCGTTTTTTTCAAATTTTCGACCGCATACTATATAGTATGTCGTTTTTAAAATTTTTGGGACGACTTACTATAGTATGTCATTTTTTCTCAATATTTCGGACGACATATATGTCGTTTTTTCTCAATATTTCGACGACATACTATAGTATGTCGTTTTTTTCAATTTTTCTACGACATAGTATAATATGTTGTTTTTTCAATTTTTCGAACGACATAATATAGTATGTCGTTTTTTTCAATATTGCGGACGACATACAATAGTATGTCGTTTTTTTCAATTTTTCGACCACAGTATTTCGTTTTTTTAAATTTTTCGACGACATAGGATGTCGTTTTTTAAAATTTTTCGGACGACATACTATAGTATGTCATTTTTTTAAATTTTTCGACCACATACTATAGTATGTCGTTTTTTTCAATATTTCGGATGACATAGTATAGAATGTCGTTTTTTTCAATTTTCGGACATGTCGTTTTTTCTCAATATTTCAGACGACATACCATAGTATGTCGTTTTTTTTCAATTTTTCAACAACATAGTATAATATGTCGTTTTTTTCAATTTTTCGGACGTCATACTATAGTATGTCGTTTTTTTTCAATTTTTCGGACGTCATACTATAGTATGTCGTTTTTTCTCAATATTGCGGACGACATACTGTAGTATGTCGTTTTTTCAAATTTTCGTACAACATAGTATATAGTATGTCGTTTTTTTCAATTTTTCGACCACATACTATAGTATGTCGTTTTTTTCAATATTTCGGACGACATAGTATAGTATGTCGTTTTTTTCAATTTTTCGGACATGTCGTTTTTTTCTCAATATTTCGGACGACATAGTATAGTATGTCGTTTTTTTCAAATTTTCGGACGACTTACTATAGTATGTCATTTTTTCTCAATATTTCGGACGACATATATGTCGTTTTTTTTTCAATTTTTCGACGACATAGTATAGTATGTCGTTTTTTTCAATTTTTTGACCACAGTATGTCGTTTTTTAAAATTTTTCGACGACATAGTATGTCGTTTTTTTCAATTTTCGGACGACATACTATTGTATGTCGTTTTTTTTTTCCAATATTTCGGACGACATAGTATAGTATGTCGTTTTTTTCAATTTTTTGGACATGTCGTTTTTTCTCAATATTTCGGACGACATAGTATAGTATGTCGTTTTTTCAATTTATCGACCACAGTATGTCGCTTTTTCTCAATATTTCGGACGACATACTATAGTATGTCGTTTTTTTCAATTTTTCGACGACATAGTATAATATGTCGTTTTTTCAATTTTTCGAACGACATAGTATAGTATGTCGTTTTTTCTCAATATTTCGGACGACATATGTACATACATATGTATGTCATCCGAAAAATTGAAAATAACGTCATTCTATACATAGTATGTCATCAAAAAATTGAAAAAAACAACATACTATAGTATGTCGTTTTTTTTCAATTTTTCGACAACAAACTATAGTATGTCATTTTTTTCAATTTTTCGACCACATACTAGTATGTCGTTTTTTCTCAATATTTTGCACGACAGAGTATATAGTATGTCGTTTTTTTAATTTTTTGACGACATACTATAGTATGTCGTTTTTTTCAATATTTCGGACGACATAGTATACTATGTCATTTTTTACAATTTTTCGGACGACGTCGTTTTTTCTCAATATTTCGCATGACATAGTATAGTATGTCGTTTTTTTAAATTTTTCGACGACATAGTATAATATGTCGTTTTTTCAATTTTTCAAACGACATAGTATAGTATGTCGTTTTTTTCAATATTTCGGACGACATACAATAGTATGTCGATTTTTTCAATTTTTCGACCACAGTATGTCGTTTTTTTAAATTTTTCGGACGACTTAGTATGTCGTTTTTTCTCAATATTTCGGACGACATAGTATAGTATGTCGTTTTTTCAATTTTTCGACCACAGTATGTCGTTTTTTCTCAATATTTCGGACGACATACTATATATAGTATGTCATTTTTTTCAATTTTTCGACCACATACTAGTATGTCGTTTTTTCTCAATATTTTGCACGTCATAGTATATAGTATGTCGGTTTTTTAAATTTTTCGACGTTTTTTTCAATATTTCGGACGACATAGTATAGTATGTCGTTTTTTTCAATTTTTCGGACGACATATGTCGTTTTTTTCCATTTTTCGACCACATACTATATATAGTATGTCGTTTTTTTCAATTTTTCGACGACATAGTATAATATGTTGTTTTTTTCAATTTTTTGGACGACATACTATAGTATGTCATTTTTTTAAATTTTTTGACCACATACTAGTATGTCGTTTTTTCTCAATATTTCGGACGACATAGTATAGTATGTCGTTTTTTTCAATTTTTCGAACGACATAGTATAGTATGTCGTTTTTTTCAAATCATATATCCATAATACTTCAATGTTTCAATGTGACTGCTGCTTTACCATTTTAATACTCTTTTGAAAAATAAATCTAAAAGTTCAGAACACATGTTTCAGTTCAGAAATGGGGATAATCTCCCTTCAATTTCTGCAGGATTAAAAACATCTCCACCGAAAAATCTACAGCTAATTTGTCTCTCTTTCCTCTCGTGTGTAAATATGTTTACAGAAACAGAATTCAAACCCCCCAAAAATTCAAAACATGAAAGGATGACTTTTATTAACATGATTCCTCTTGGCTGTCATGTACTTTTAAAATATTGATAACTGTCCTTCCAAATCAGTGGATCCTGGACACGGAAGATGGAGCCGGTGCTGGGAAAGACGTACTCAGAAATGACTCACAAGTCGTGGGCGTCTTGGTGGAGCGTTTGAGGACCCAGGGATGGGAGACGACGCCTTCAATGGGCAACCTGTGCATGGGGTTGGGCTGCAGCAGCTTGGCCAGCAAGTCTTTAGCTCCGGCACTAATGGAAGCATGTGGAGGGGAACTGTACTCCACCTACACCAATAATAAATATTAACAACATGTTAGCTGGTCCGTCTGCCTAAAAGATTTTTATTTTGGATCTCTGTGCTCCAAAAAGCTCAAATATTTGGATAAAACTCCTGTGAAAATTAGGAATTGAATTATTGCATTCATCAGCAATTACCTTAGAAATCCTACGGTAGGTTCATCGTGACTTTTTGTTTCAAATGGACGTTTTCCAACAAGACACTCATAGCAAAGAACCCCCAGACTCCACAGTCCACCTTCTCATCCTGAGTTTGGTCGTCCAGCGATCCACACAGGGTGGACCTCCTGCATGGACAGAACAACACAATGTCAGAGCTGAAATGACTACAGAGCATGCTAACATGTCAGCATGCACATACCTTAAAGATGGAATGTGAACAGAAGAACCAAAGTCAGCGATCTTCAGCTCCCCGTTTCCTCCCAGCAACAGGTTCTCTGGTTTGATGTCTCTGTAGTGGAGCGCATCTGCCAGCTCCATGATGCACTAAAAACAAAAGCAAAACAGAAAGTAGCTCATCTGTGAGCTTTAACTAGACCAGAGGCCAGTTATGTTTAAAATGCTTCGTTATTTAATTTGCGTTTTACTTAGAATTACTAATCGGACTTTCTGAACCGTTTCAAATGTTTGTCGCCGTTTATCGACATGTTGAACTGAGTTGGTCAACTTGTTGCTTTCATCTGTTTCTTTATTATTTATTAAACTACTGGAGCTTCTGGTGGATTCAGCTGCACTGATGCTGCTTATCAGCTACATTTATAATCCACAACTTTTACACCAGTTTTCAAATCATAAAACCGTTTTAAATGAATTCAGATGGTCAATACGAAACATCGGATCGCTGCATCCAGACGTTAAACTGTCTAAATGGCCGTCGCTTCTACGTTACATATATAAATATTATATTCCTGTCTGTAAAGAGACTCTGTGTCTGTTACGAATTTCTGCTTTTGAGCTGAATGGTTGCAACATTTCTCCTGCATGTTTGCACGTCTGCATCGCATTTGATTGGATGCAGGAATGTTCTGCTGCGTTTCGGGTCCAGAGAGTCGTTTGGACCGGACCTTAGAACCGACCTGTTTCTGTAGATCTGGGTCGGAGTGGAACCGTCAGGAGCCAGGCTGATCTCCACGTCTCCTCTGCCCGGAGAAAAACAAGAAAAGGCGACTCAGATTCACATTCAAACCTCATGAACTGAAACTACTTTCCACAAATGTTCACACAAAGTGTCGCAGCTTTCAGCTCAGGAATATCTGAGGAATCTTAACTAAACTGAAATATTTCCTGGTTCAGGATTTCTCTTCTGCACGTCACAATTACACCCAGTGAAAACCTTTTCCAGTGAAAACCTTTTCCAGTGAACTGACACATCAACACCAGCAGCAGGTTTTCGTTTCTCTCACTCTGCCAGTTACTGATTTAGGACTTTTCTTCAACATCCTGGAAACAGAACTGCAGTGAAGAACAGAAACAAATGATTCATCAGAGCAGTAGATGGCTGTTCAAGAAGTCCAAATGGAAACCTGGACCTGGTCGTCCGCTTCCTGCTGGGTCTGTCGCTGCAGACCAATCAGAGACTCGTACACACAGACAGGAAGCAGCTCAGACCAATGAGGAGACAGTTCAGTACATAAAGAAGAACATCAGCGACAATCTGCCTGTAGAGAAGATCATCAACCTTTTCCACTGTCTGAATGAACTGAACCATCGTTCTCTAGTGGAGGAGATCCAACAGTCTCTGAGTTCAGGACGTCTGTCCTCTGGTAAACTGTCTCCTGCTCAGTGGTCGGCTCTGGTCTTCATCTTACCGTCATCAGAAAAAGATCTGGATGAGTTTGATCTGGAAAAGGATTCTCCTTCAGAGGAGACTCTTCTCAGACTGAGAGGTCAAAGCTGCTAACAAAGTCATACAAGTACAAACAGAGCCAGATACATCTGGTTCATCAGGCTCAGCTTGCTTTATTTGTTCAATCATTTGTTTTTGGAGCGATTTCAGTTCTTAGATTCTTTATACTTTAGTTTTGAAGTCGTTCTTTAAACTTGAACATGTGAGTATTTGAGGCTGGAAGCTCTCAGCCCTGAACTCCATCACCTTACAGAGCTACAACCATCTGGGAGGCGGGAATGAAGACGCTCTCCTTTGGGAGAGACGGTGAAAATGGCAGACTGGAAACTGAAAAATGATTTAAATATAGTTATTCAAAGAGAAACTCTGAGCTTTAAGTCCAACAGACCTAAAGCTGTTGGCCTGAACAGCAAAGTGCCAAAGTTTGAACCGATTCTATTTTTACTGGATGCTGCAGCAAGTATGAAGTCAATCGACATCCTGAGGAGTTGAGGACACATGAAATCACTTCCTGTCTCCTCCGGTGGGTTTCAGGTGAGGTACCGCTCACCTGAACAGCGCCCTCTGCTGCACTGGTGCTGCTTCTCTTCTGGCTGTTGCATCCAGTGGAGACCACAGCTCACCTGGAAAGAGATGAACAAGTCATTATTGATAATTATATATGGCAGATGAAATGCAGCAATACTGTGAAAAGTTTATTACTAAATAACTAAAAACTCTCCAGAGTTTCTCCTCCTGCATCTTATGAATCGTAGCTTCAGAACCTTGAGCTGCTTTTAGCCTCTATTTAGCTCAGAGTTTTGAGCCGAGGCTCCAGAAATCAGGTCATTGTCGTGTTACTTCATGTCTCTGTTAGGAAGGACTCAGTTTTTCTAAAACTTGTTGAATTCCAGCGTGTAAATGAGTCTTTGTCTGTGAAATGTTTTGCTACCTTCAGGGTGAGTCCTTTGCGGCAGCCATCTTGGGATTCTGCTAAAGAAGAGGCCCGCCTCAAACACAGCTCTTTAATAGAACCGGCTGCACTTTGATTGGCCGGGCAAATTGAGAGGCGGGGCTTCACTGGTTAATTGATGAACTGCTGGATGTAAGGGCGGCCATTTTGAAAGCTGCTTTGGTGCAAATGACTCAATAAATAAACTTTGTTGGCAGAACAGCAAAAGTTTGACTGGATTCTTCTTTCCACACCTTTTAGTATAAAAGTCACATTCTTTAATAAATTATCACAACTCTTGTCTCATAATTCAAACTGTTGACCTTTGTTATTCCAACTGTAATTTTCTGTTTTATCTCCAGAGAATCTCTAAAAATTGAGACTTTAGAGAGAATCTAAAATCTCTCTAATTTTATATTAGAGAGATTTAATCTTTAATTTTTAGATTAAATCTAAAAACATCGACATGACGGCACCAGGTCCAGTTCTGGTTCTGCCCTCTGACCTCTTGGCCTCCTCCGGCCTGCACAGGTAGAGATAGGCCAGGTTCTGGAGCCACAGTGATGCTGATCGGTGATACGAACTGGATTCTGATCCGAATCCTGAGACGGATTCAAGCTGCAGCTTCAATATCAGAACCAGATGAAGTTTCTTCTTCACTAAAGAACCTTTCAGTTTGAGTCTCTGAATGAAGGAACTGATTTCATGAACGCAAGAGAGTCAGAGGAAACCGGGTCAGAGAGAACCGGGTCAGAGAGAACCGGGTCAGAGATAGAACCGGGTCAGAGAGGGAACCGGGTCAGAGAGGGAACCGGGTCAGAGATGGAACCAGGTCAGAGAGGGAACCGGGTCAGAGATGGGGCTGCTCTTAATGTTATTAAAATACTTTTATGAATTGATAATCATTTCAGTTTGAGATGAGTAAAATTTAATTTGCTGCTTTTGAATAACAGTTTATTGTTTCAGAGAGAAAAACAACAGAAGTAAAATGTATTATTTCAAATGAAAGCTAACAGAGGAACTCGTTTCTATGGCTCTTAATGTGAAAGTACTCACCGGAAGTGAATGTAGTTTGTAAACGCTCTAACTTTATCAAGTAGGTGTAGTTATCATCTGGGTCCGCTAGAGGGCAGAAACCGCCCTGCTCTGATATTAATAGTTCAGTTCGCGGCTCGGCAGCTAAAATATCAACATTATTCTGACTGTTTGCAGGATAATTTAACTTTTCATAAATATTTTCCTACCTTCAGACCGGAAGCTCAGCATCTTATCGCCTAAACCAGAGTTTGTTTCAGCTCTGTTTGAGCTGAAGCTCCAGTTTTAAGAACCACAGCTCCCTGAAGCCGCTGCTAGTCTGTTAGCATCGTTAGCTCCGCTCAGAGTCTCTGCGGGATGTTTTCGTCTCTGTGGAGATGCTTCTAGTTCACACTGACAGATAAAACACTGATTTCCAGAAACCAGCTGCAGCTCTTCAAACTCACCTGTATATTCAGAGCGGGTATTTACGCCCTCTGGTGGCCTTAGTGGGAACTACAGCCCTGATAATGCCGCATTATTTATGTTTAATATCCATTAATGTGGAGTTTAGAGAAAAACTAAAAGACATCCTGAGTCATTATCACAGATTTCTGACTCGTATATTATTCAGACATATTTTGATTCACTGTTTGGAGTTAACTTTGATCTGACGTTATAAAATTTTACATTAAAACAAACATCCGGTTTAACAATTTATATGAAGAATGTCTGTAGTTATGATAGTTCACCACCAGAGGGCAGTAAGAACTCAATCAACCATCATAAAATTAATACTTTAAACTTTTCATTAGTTTCTAATGACAACAGCTATATTAACTTAATCCTGTGAATAATAATTTATATATTTCATACATGTATGTTATTAGAGATGGAGATTAATTATTAGAATAATTTAGACACAAAGTGAACAACTACTTATAAATTAATATTTTATTTTACTATAGTAAAATAGTAAATAGTTTGAAAAAAATCCTACATTTTATTGTGTAACAATCCCAGAATTATTAACTGTGGCTAATTTTGAGAATGAAAGTATGAAAAAGCTTCAAATATCAAGAAAAAACAACCAGCTGACATAAGAACAACTGTTCTTTATTATTTTAAAAACTGTTTAAAATTATAAAATAAAGCTGATGTATTAAACTCTTTACAAGACGTTTTATTTCTAATCAAACTGAATAAAATCCTGCAGTGACTCTTATTTAACGACAGTAATGTAAACTGACTTGATTTGACTTTATAACAGTGAAAATTAAAACAAAGAGAAACATCTGGTTGAACAATTTCTATTGATGATGTAAATAATGAATAAATCCAGAACGACGGCAGGATGACCGATGGAGAATGTCCTGATATGTGAGGAAAATTAACTGTTTCATCTCATGAACATATAAACTTTTATCCAAGCATCATCAGAGGTGGAGTCGCTCGTCCCGTCTGTATCAGCGCTGAATTTTCCTGCGTACCTGAACACATCTTCAGTAAAACCAGCCTCACTGAAGCCAACAGACCAGAGCTTCGTTGCAGGAAAACTCTGAAGCTTCTTGCTGGTTTTAGCCTCTAAACTGAGACGCGCTCTCATAAGAAGTGAAATGTTGCACTAGGTGCAGGAGATGACCTTTAACCCCTTGTCCCAGGTTTTAGGCGGTGTTGAGGTGAAGAGCGAGGCTCCTGATCTGCTGTGAGTGACGTGACGCTCGGTGGAAGTTCTGCATCCTGTTGCAGCTTCATGTTGGAGACGTGAGGTTTTGCTTCTCCTGTCAGGGATTTGATGGGAAACGAGTCACAACATTCAGATGATTTAATCACTTTGACGATGCAAACTCTGGTTCCTCAGTGTTTGGTCTGTCAGAACGCTGGCTCAGGTTTCTCCTCTAGTTTTTCTTTAAACTTGTTCCACTTTAAATCCACACAAATAAACCACAGAAAGTTATTTTCTCATCTTCTGATGCAAATTTGCATCCATCAACAAAAGCAGGAAAATAAAACTGTTCTTGAACAACAGCTGTGCAAACTGATCCCATCACATCTGTGAGCAACATGGAGTTGATCTGTTTCACCTTTGACCTTTTCTTCCTTCTTGTTGCATCAGAAACTTAAAGTGAATAAAGACGGTTTGAGTGAAACCAGGTTTCAGGTGGACTGAAGTCGTCTTCACTGTGAACTTCATCAACTTTCTGCTTCACAACAAAACCTTTCAAATCCAAACACACATCCAAGCAGCCGAGTCCAAATGATCCACGTTCAAATATTGTTTCTTTTCTCTGCAGGATCTGGTCAGGACGTCTGGATCTCAAGTGGATTTAATGCCACAGATCCAGAGGAAGTTTTACTGTTTGGCTCTGAATCTATAGAGCTGCTATCATGTCTGATTTTAGATCAACTTTTTCACCTCAACAGAATAAAATGACATTTTGTCCCATTAACAAACTCTTTAAAGCTTTTTAATGAAATTTATGCTTCATGTTTTTGCTCAATTCAACTTTTCTAACAAACTCAGAGTATTTTTCTCTCTTTTGTTCCTGCAGATCATCAAACAGATCAGATGAAAAATAAAACTGAAAATCTTCAACAATCGACGTCTGGAAAATATTTGAAATAGAAATAGAAAATGTTCTGAGGTCAAAGGTCATCTTGATCCAGAGTCTCTTTAGACTCAAACTGCTGCAGCTTCAACCTGTGAGGATCAGCAGGACACAGAGACGTTCTCTACTTTACAGAGATCATCAGATCTTCTGCAGAGAGAAGAAGGAAGGAGAGCAGATCAGTGAGAGTTTCCAGTAGCAGTCAGTGACGCAGCACATCCAGTAGATGGTTTCCAGTCAGACTGATCTCAGAGCTGTGACCAAGATGAACCTGATCAGTTGTTTCCTGTTGAACTGAGAGAACAAGCAGGTCTGAGATCAGATCTGCTGCTGTTTGATGAATGAGGACCACTGTCTCTAGACATGTTGGACGCTGGAGTCCAGCTGGACGTCCTGGAGACATGGACACAGCAACAACACAGCAAGCTGCTGCTCCTCTGATTGGCTGATTGCTGTGTCCAATCAGGAAGCCTGAACCATTCTCCTCCCACTGAGAAGCTGCAGCTTTACTGGGAACACTGGATCTTTGCTTTGATGCTGACTGGGTTTAGTTCAATATGCTGACAGCAGCTGGACTCACTGCAAACATTTACTTACCATAAAGTCTCTACAAGATCCATCAGCTGCTGAACATCTGATTCCTTCAGGTTGTTCCATCTCAGGTCCAGTTCTGTCAGACGGGTCGGGTTGGACTTCAGAGCTGAGACCAAATAATCACAGCTGATCTTTGACAAACTGCAGTAAATCAACCTGAATAAAGATTAAAAGATGTGAACCAACAGGATGCAGGTTAACCAGTCCAACAGAACCAGTTAAAGATTCTCATGAATATTAATGCCAACAAGCTGCTGCTCCAATAAAGACCTGCTGACTTCAGAACCAGAACCAGAACCAGAACCTGGTACTGGGTCATGATGAGTTGGAGGATTTTAGTCAGTAAAACCATTCCAGGTTCTGATCAAAGTGTTGAAGCATCAATCATTGATTATTGATTTGTTCCTGTCAGATTCCAGGAATTCACTTTTCTAGACTGGATGACCTTTGACCTGCTTGACCTGAGGGGGATTTCTACACACTGGGTCCGAATGCTGTCCTGTTCTGACCTCAGATCAGCAGGTCCAACTCAGTTACACAGAGAAACTAAATTAAACTCTGGATCCAGGAACAAACTCAGAAAATATTGATTAGATCAGAAGAAATGAACTTTGATTGATGATCAATTATATAGAATTATTCACAGAAATATCAATAATTATATTATTAAAATACCCCAATGTCTCCAGTCTGCAGCCTTCAGTCTGTAGAAAACCACAGAGATTCTTCAGTTCAGAACCTTCCAGGCTGGTTTTGTTCAGGTCCAGTTCTGTCAGATGGGTCGGGTTGGACTTCAGAGCTGAGAACAGAGACGTCCAGCTGGTCTCTGAGAAACTGCAGCTCAATCTGAATAAAGAATAAAAGATGTGAACCTACAGGATGCAGTTAAAACTGAAATATGAACAAATAAATAATAAAAATGTATAAATTAATTTCCCTGAATGTAAAAGAAACATGATGAACTGATTCTAACATCTGATCCAGTCAAACTGGTTTAAAGAGTCCAAACCAGCAGAACCAGAACATTTGATCAACAAAGAAACTCAAAGTTTGTCTCAAAGTTTCTGAGGATCTTAAACTCAGTGGATGTTTTTCTCTCCATGTTTCCTTCCAGGCTCTGGATTCTCCGACTGCTCTGTCCATCATTGATCTGCTGATATTTTATGGCTCCAGTTTTTCTTCATTAATCTATTAATGATGTTTTTCTTGCTGCTTGTATTTGAACTGCAGCTCATTGCTCAGTATGACAGATGGAAACGGGTTGATTTCAATCCTTTTATCATATCATCACATTCTGAAAGTTGATCATTTTGTGCTGATTCAGTTTCTGAACCATCAACTAGAAAATATTGATCTTTTCTCTGTGAGGTCATTGTGGGTCATTTGGTTCTGGTTCTGAATCGTTCATCAGAGACGCTGCAGAAATGGGAATTGATCAGGATATCAGCTTCTTTAATCTGGTCTAGTTAAAGCACTGCAACACCTGGACTCTGTAAACCTGGACTGGATCATCATCAACTAATAGCAGAAGATTTAAAGCTAATGTGGGATTTATGGATCTTCAATAAAGGGACATTTCATGTTGACCTTTGACCTGCTTGACCTGAGGGGGATTTCTACACACTGGGGTCCGAATGCTGTCCTGTTCTGACCTCAGATCAGCAGGTCCAACTCAGTTACACAGAGAAACTAAATTAAACTCTGGATCCAGGAACAAACTCAGAAAATATTGATTAGATCAGAAGAAATGAACTTTGATTGATGATCAATTATATAGAATTATTCACAGAAATATCAATAATTATATCATTAAAATACCTCAATGTCTCCAGTCTGCAGCCTTCAGTCTGTAGAAAACCACAGAGATCCTTCAGTCCAGAACCTTCCAGGTTGGTTCCTCTCAGGTTCAGTTCTGTCAGACGGGTCGGGTTGGACTTCAGAGCTGAGAACAGAGACGTCCAGCTGGTCTCTGAGAAACTGCAGTCACTCAATCTGAATAAAGAATAAAAGATGTGAACCAACAGGATGCAGTTAAAACTGAAATATGAACAAATCAATAATAAAATGTATAAATTAATTTCCCTGAATGTAAAAGAAACATGATGAACTGATTCTAACATCTGATCCAGTCAAACTGGTTTAAAGAGTCCAAACCAGCAGAACCAGAACATTTGATCAACAAAGAAAGTCAAAGTTTGTCTCAAAGTTTCTGAGGATCTTAAACTCAGTGGATGTTTTTCTCTCCATGTTTCCTTCCAGGCTCTGGATTCTCCGACTGCTCTGTCCATCATTGATCTGCTGATATTTTATGGCTCCAGTTTTTCTTCATTAATCTATTAATGATGTTTTTCTTGCTGCTTGTATTTGAACTGCAGCTCATTGCTCAGTATGACAGATGGAAACGGGTTGATTTCAATCCTTTTATCATATCATCACATTCTGAAAGTTGATCATTTTGTGCTGATTCAGTTTCTGAACCATCAACTAGAAATATTGATCCTTTTCTCTGTGAGGTCATTGTGGGTCATTTGGTTCTGGTTCTGAATCCTTCATCAGAGACGCTGCAGAAATGGGAATATTGATCACGATATCAGCTTCTTTAATCTGGTCTAGTTAAAGCACTGCAACACCTGGACTCTGTAAACCTGGACTGGATCATCATCAACTAATAGCAGAAGATTTAAAACTAATGTGGGATTATGGATCTTCAATAAAGGGACATTTCATGTTGACCTTTGACCTGCTTGACCTGAGGGGGATTTCTACACACTGGGTCCGAATGCTGTCCTGTTCTGGCCTCAGATCAGCAGGTCCAACTCAGTTACACAGAGAACTAAATTAAACTCTGGATCCAGGAACAAACTCAGAAAATATTGATTAGATCAGAAGAAATGAACTTTGATTTATGATCACTTATATAGAATTATTCACAGAAATATCAATAATTATATCCATTAAAATACCTCAATGTCTCCAGTCTGCAGCCTTCAGTCTGTAGAAAACCACAGAGATCCTTCAGTCCAGAACCTTCCAGGTTGGTTTCGTACAGGTCCAGTTCTGTCAGATGGGTCGGGTTGGACTTCAGAGCTGAGAACAGAGACGTCCAGCTGTCTCTGAGAAACTGCAGTCACTCAATCTGAATAAAGAATAAAAGATGTGAACCAACAGGATGCAGTTAAAACTGAAATATGAACAAATCAATAATAAAATGTATAAATTAATTTCCCTGAATGTAAAGAAACATGATGAACTGATTCTAACATCTGATCCGTCAAACTGGTTTAAAGAGTCCAAACCAGCAGAACCAGAACATTTCAACAAAGAAACTCAAAGTTTCTATCAGTCTGGATGAGTTGAGCTATTTCTGCTGGTTCCTGATCATCAGACCCGACTTGGTAACTGGATCAGAACCAGTCAGGTTCTTCATTAATGGCCTTTGGGTTCCTATTAAAGCTGCTGAAAGCCAATGGAGGCCATTATTTCCTCAGGAACGGTTCCTCTCTGACCGGCCCAACAGAACCACAGCCTCAGGACAAAGCTGAGGAACCTGCTGCTGCTGCAAACCTCACTTTCATTCATTGCATCTAGATTTGCTTTTCTACAATCAGTGGTTTCTTAGACGTTCATTAATGAGGATTTGAACTCGTCAGTGTTTGTGGCTCTGGAGGATCAACATTTCATTCTGATGTAAAGAATCAGAAATAAAAGCATCTGAATCTTTACCAAACTGAAACATCTCCATCATTCATTCACAGCATTTCAATTATTTTACTCATTTTGTTCATCAAAAACATTTAAGAGGAAAAACTGAAAAACAAAGTTCAATAATCTCAAAGTCTGAAATAAGAAAATAATTAATAAGGTCAAAAGTTTTAGAGATTTTATTCAGATGATTAAACAGGTTGTTTTAAATAATATATTAACATTAAATTGATTAACTATTGATTAAAGAATCAATAAATGATTTTATTGAATAAATAGAGAAAACAAACCTCAGAATCTTCACTTTACTGACTGAATTCTCCAGGATCTCAATCAGATGCTTCATATCAGATTCTCCAGCTTTATATATGAAGATCTGATTTATTTCCAGTTCAGTCAGATCTGGGTTGGACTTCAGAGCCGAGGCCAAAACTTCATATTCAGCATTTTCCATCAAACAGCCACCAAGTCTGTGATTAGAGAAAATAATTCAGTTCTAATGAAATCAATCTGGATCATAAACAGACTAAAATATGATAACAGTGATGTCATCATCTGATCATCATCTGATCAATATCTACTGAGTTTGACCCCACAGAGAATCTGTGCAGTTCCTGGTTAAAGTCCAGGTTCTGGTTCTGGTTCTGGTCCAGGTTCTGGTTCTGGTTCTGGTTCTGGTTCTGGTCCAGGTTCTGGTTCTGGTTCTGGTCAGGCTTCATGTCCTCAGACCTTCAGCTGCAGTCAGATGTTGAAGATCTTCTATCATCAGTGAAGGAAAGTTCAGTTTCTCTGCAGCAGCTGATGAAGAGGCTGACTGAGCTGAATGAAGGAAACGACTGGAGATGATGGAGAGGAGAGGAACTGCTCACAGCTCTGACTTGGACTAGACCGTTTAGATCAAGCAGGAAGTGAGTTCTAAATGAAGTGAGCAGAACAGGAAGTCCAGCTGCTGTGGACCTCTGGCATCTCTGGGTTTGTGGAGCCAATATCTGCTGCATCATCATGAATAATAGTAATATATTGTATAGAAACATGTTTCCCAGCAGCAGGTTATTAAATGCTGCCACAGAGGAAACTGGGAGCAGAACAAACACATGATGCTCCAGTTCTGTCTCCGTTCATCTGCTGGATTTGATGCTTTAACAAAGTAGAAAGTGGACAGTCGTCAACCTGCTGCAGCTAAAAGCTTCACGTTGTTCTGGTCGTCCTGCAGAGCAGCAGCAGAACCGGTCCTGCTGCTCCTTCCGGTCTGAACCGTCTGGACTGGGTCAGAACCGGGTCCAGGTGACCCAGGATCTGCAGATGATCCTCATTAATATGTCTGCACACATTGAGATGAGACAGACTGATAAACTCTCAGTCCATCAGTCTGATCTACTATAGTGATGATATGGATCATGGTGGACAGAACCAGAACCAGAGCCAGGGCCGGATCCGGGCCGGACCAGCGCAAGACCATCATTTGTATATGGACCCCTGTGATAATGCCTTGCTCACCCTTTGGCCACCCTTGAAAAAAAGTCGAGCTCCGCCACTGCAGACAGAAACAGTTTATATTAAAATCCTGTTTTATGAATCATGTTTGGTGGATGAATCATAAAATGTGACAGATGAGAGACGTCTGATCATGCAGAGTGTTTCTGACTCCATTTGGGTCATGAACCAAAGAAACCCTGTGGAGAATCAACAATAATTATAGTTTATTAATGACACTAAATTTAACAGATTTCAGGAAAAACGACTCAAGATGATTTGAACCAGAACAACACAGAGGATTTTTCTCCCTGGATTTTATGGGACGAAGCAAAAACTTTAATTATCTGGTTCTCTAATGAGAAAGAGAGAAATGTTTAAAAGATTAGAAAACTAAAATCTCCAAATACAACGTATGGAAAATAATAATAATAACAAATCAGAGAAACAAGGAGAAACTGTTTCTATGAAACCAGATGGAGGAAAAGGATAAATTTATTCAACTCAACTATTATGGAAATAGATCAAAGCAAAGAAAGAACTGATAGCAAACTAATAGATTTATCAATAAATTAAAATCCAACAGATAAAGACACCGATCTCTAAACACATGAGAATCTGTTGAATGATCCTCCACTCAGTTCTGCTCTCAGCCTCATGCAGTTTTTGCTGCTGCTCTGGATTCACCATCGATAGGAACAGATCAAAATCATCCACTAACAACTAATCACTGATCAATAAAGTCATTAAAGACTGAAAGGGAATCAGACGGCAGGTGAGGAGGCGACCCGGCAGAGCGGCTGCTGAAGGATTGATTAGATCAGAACTTTGTGGAGGGGAAACACCGCCATCTTGGATCAGAGCAGAGATGTCAGTGATTCCTAAACCTGGTAAAGATGAAACTGGATGTGGTTCATAAACCAACATCAGTTTGAAACATTGATTACAGGATCACTGCAGCAACACTGGATAAATATTATAATCCCAGGAATTACAGACACAGATCAGATTTAATCTGGTTTTATCATCAACATTCAAACCCATGACAACGTGGGCTCCTGACCTCACAGGTCAAAGGTTAAACAGAATCAATAAAGTCATTTAGATGCTGAAAAGGCTTTGATTCAAAGTGTTGGAAATATCTTTATTGAGCTCTGGACAGATTGGCTTTAATAATCAGATTATAGGTTGTTTCAGTCTGTATGAATCACATTCTGCCAGGATTAAGATTAATGTGGATTATCAGATTCAGGAAAGGGTCTGTGGCCGAGGCTGAACCCTCATCGCCACGTTGCTGCTTTTATTGATCCATCAGAGAACAACAACATTATGGGAGGAACTATTAAGGAACAAGACCAGACGATGAGCTGCTAACGCTAACTGCTAACGCTAACTGCTAACGCTAACTGACCCGGAGTTAGCCGACCTGATAGCACAGGATGCTACGTCAACGATGGATTATAGTCAGAATGGTTGATTTCTGGTCCATAATCAATGATCAATCAGCAAACAATCATCCAATTCTAGTCAGAACCAAAGTTGAAAATGTGTCAACGAATCATTTGAGGTTGAAATTGATGAATCAAACGCCGATAACTGATCAATATCTGTTATCGGCAGATATTGATCGAGTCAATATCTGATCTATATTAAATCAATAAATGCTTTCCCAACTCCCTCTTCAGTACTTTGGTTCTTGGTTTGGTGAAACTGAACTGGATCTTTATCAGCATTTGGACATTTTTAATGAATTTAATCAACTATTTTTTCAGTGTTTGTGGTTAATGGAGGATTGAACCAGTTATTGATGAACTTTAACCCCTGTATATATTGTCAATAATTGTTCCAACTGCAGTTCAAATCACCTTTTGCTCTATTTTTCTGTCTCTGGTGTTAAATCAATCCTGATTTGATCTTTAGGTTTTCTGATAAACACTTTATTTTAAAAATTGACTCATTTTTACCACGAGCTGCAGCATCATAAATGCTGCAGCATAGTGCAGCATTTATGATGCTGCACTATGCTGTAGCATCATAAATGCTGCAGCATTTATGATGCTACAGCATAGTGCAGCATCATAAATGCTGCAGCTTGATAGCTAAATGTAACTGTATGTGTCGACTAGCATAAGATAAATATTCATGAATATTCCTCATTAACTTAGTGAGTGTACATCAATCAATCAGATTGACTGATTGATTGATTGATTGATTGATTGAGTGTACATGGGAACCGAACGCTTTGTGTTTGTTCTCAGACCTGTAACCAGTTCCCTACTTAATATTTCTGCTCGTTACAAAACGTCTCTCTTGCTCTGCAGAACCTGGTTTCTTTAGCAGAATGCTCTCAGAGTCAAGATAAGCAACCAGCAGCTTCTGCATGCTGAGTTTTTAAATTAACACCACAAAGGAGCAGCAGACACGAACAGACAGTCAGTTTGACACAAACTTATTTTAATCTCATCAGAGAACATGTGAAATTTCCTCCCCAGAATGTTTTAATGTTTTCCTGGGCGAATAACATGCAACACTGATGATGATGATGATGATGATGATGATCAGAACATTCACATTAGACTGGAAGGAAATAATTAAGGAAATTCATCCAGTGGAGAGACTGACTGTCATGAAGACTTTCTGCTGATCAATAAAAATATTGGAAGAGAAGACCTGAACCTGGAACCAACTGGAGGATCAATGTAATCATCTAGTTTTATTGTGAAAGTTCTCACTTTGGGTTTTATTGTTTTATTATTTAATTGTCTTTGTTCAACAAGATACTTTGCAGCTTTTGTTAGTGGAGGTTTGAATGTTCAAAGTATTTATATTTCTGAAACTATGAAAACAACAAAATATAAAGTTTATGAAAAATAATCCAGAGGATGAAGGAAGTAGATAAAGAGCAAAAACATCCAGAATCAACTTAAAGACAGAAGAAGAACAGGAGGACAATAGAGCTGAATCAGCATCACACAATGAAAACATCTGGACTCACCGAGCCTTTCTGCAGTTCCTCACAGCTGGAACCAGTCTCCGTCGTCCTTTATCTGAGGTTTTGTACTTCTTCAGGTCCAACTCATCCAGAACTTCTGACATCTGCAGCATGAAGGCCAGAGCTGAACAGTCAGTCTCTGAGAGCTCCTTCCCTGAATCCAGCAGCCGTTGGATCTCCTGATAAAATGAGACGTCGTTCATCTCCACCAGACAGTAGAAGATGTTGATGCTTCTGGCAGGAGAGATATCATCAGAGTTCATCTCCTTCAGGTTGGTGATGATTCTCTGGATGGTTTCTGGACTGGTCTCTGTCTGACCCAGCAGATCTTCTAAGACTCTCTGGTTGGACTCCACAGTGAGACCATGAAGGAAGCGGACAAACAGGTCCAGGTGGCCATTTTTACTCCAGAGGGATTTCTCCATGACTTTCTCCATGAACTCATCTAGAGATGTTTCTCTGTATTCGTCTCCCAGGAACGTCTTGATCTCCTCTGACTTCCTGCTGTGAAGCAGTGGAGCATGTAGACTGCAGCCAGAAACTCCTGGATGCTCAGATGAACAAAGGAGTAGACGGAGACGTCGCCCGTTCCACTGTCCTTTTTAAACATTTCAGTGAAAACTCCTGAATATTGTGCAGATTTCTTGCTATCAATGCCACACTTCTCCAGGTCTTTGTCATAGAAGATCAGGTTTCCCTTCAGCAGCTGATCAAAAGCCAGTTTTCCTAGAGACTCAATCAGCTTCCTGTTCTCTGGACTCCAGATAGATTTGCTCTTTTTTCCTCCATCATATTTTTCCTCCTTGATTTTGAGTTGAACCTTCAGGAACTTTATGAACATCTCAGTCAGAGTGTTGGGTAGTTTCTCTCTCTCTCTGGTCTCCATCACATCCTCCAGAACTTTAGCAGTGATCCAGCAGAAGACGGGGATGTGACACATGATGTGGAGACTTTTGGATTTCTGGATGTGGGAGATGATCCTGCTGGCCTTCTCTTCATCATCTCTGAATCTCTTCCTGAAGTATTCCTCCTTCTGGGGTCAGTGAACCCTCTGACCTCTGTCACCATGTCAACACAGTGAGCAGGGATCTGATTGGCTGCTGCAGGTCGTGTGGTTATCCAGAGGAGAGCAGAGGGAAGCAGTTCCTTCCTGATGAGGTTTGTCAGCAGAACATCCAGTGAGGTCGACTTTTCAGGGTCAGTCAACATTGTAGTGTTGTAGAAATCCAGATTAAATCGACTTTCATCCAGACCATCAAAGATGAACAGAACCTGGAACGATTCAAAGTTTCTGATTCCTTTGGTTTTAGTGAAGCGTTCATGAATCAGTTCTAATAAGCTGAACTTTTCTTCTCTCAGTAAATTCAGTTCTCTGAAGGTGAATGGAAATATGAAATCAATGTTCTGGTTGGTTTTGCCTTCAGCCCAGTCCAGAGTGAACTTCTGTGTTAACAGTGTTTTCCCAATGCCAGCCACGCCCATGGTCATCACTGTTCTGATTGGTTGATCTCCTCCAGGTGGGACTTTAAAGATGTCTTCTCTTCTGACTGTTTCTTGTTTCCTGGATGCTGTTTCAATCTGTCTGACCTCATGTTCCTGGTTGACCTCTCTAGTTGACCCCTCTGTGATGTAGAGCTCAGTGTAGATCTGGTTCAGACCGGTTTTATTTCCAAGTTCAGCGACGCCTTCAGAGAGACTCTGGATCTTCATCTTCAGATGGTTTTTAAGTTCCTGTTGACACCGAACATCAAAATCTAAAAAATAAACAAGAGCAGACACTTCAGCTAAACATAATGAAAATAGTTATTTTGATATTCTCAAAGGACATTAATATATTTAACTTTTTCTCTGTGGTGAAAAATTTTGAAATCAGGAACTATTAGAAGAGATCAGATTTATTTATCATTTATAGTTTAATCAAAACCAGTAGAGGTTGTAATAGCAGCTTTAATGAACTTTGTCTCTCACCTGGACCAAAGGAGGCAGAGGACAAACCCAGCTGGTTGGACAGAGTTGGATCCATGTGATGAAGATGTTTGATCATCAACCTGCAGGCTCTCTGTCCTTTCTTTCTCACAGCATCTATGGTGTCGCGGGCCTTGTCTGCTCTGGTTTGGTTCATCTGCAGTATACCCTCATCCTCCAAATCACCAAACACCTCATCTGATAGAAGCTCATCAAGGAGCCGTTTCAGGATTTCCTCAGAAACTTTCTTCACAAACTCAGAGCGAACCTTGAAAAGTTTTTCCTCTACAGGCAGAAACAGAAACAGGATTAATTTACATCTGAGAGACAAACCTGATGAAGATCAACTCTTCCTGTTGCTCCATCCAGAGATTCTCCTCAGAGTCTGTTGATCAGCTCCTCAGGTCTGAACCTGCTGTTGTGTTTCTGCCTCATATCTGAGTGACGACCACTGATTCTGTCTACATGAGAACAAATGAAGCTTCTGTTCATCATTTGTTTCCTCACTGCAGGAAGAACAATAAAACAAACACCTTCTAAATATAGAGCTGAACTATTTCAGGAAAACAGGAAACTCTGATGTTATTGATGAAAATATCGACTGATTAACATTTTCATCACTTTTCTCTCTTTTACTTTCAACAAGTTTTTAATCTCTATCTTTAAGCTTCAGCATCTCTGTCACCAAATGTTGGGATAAAAGACAGAGACAGTCTTTGATAATAAATTAGTAATAAATGATGTGATTATTGGATCAATTAATTAGTGAATATAGTAAATATTCCTGAAGATGTTCTTCACTTTGGTTCCTTTTAGTTCTGTTTCCATCTGAGTCCAGGTTTTATCTTCAGGTTTCACAGAAACTCAGTTTCCAGCACAGCTTCACTGAACAGGAAGCATGAAAACAATAAATAGTCTGAGGCTGAGGTTCATCACATGGCAGCAACACGGGCTGTGATTGGTCCGTTTGTTCCTTCATGATGGTTCATTTCTGCTTCTGATCACTTACCAAAATCCACTTCCTGCTGGACTTCCTGCTGGACTTCCTGCTGGACTTCCTGCTGCTGCGCCATCTTTTATCTGGAAAACATGAAGGATTTATTATGTTTCAGACTTTGTCTCATAAATAATTTACTGTGGTATAAATGATAAACTACATGGAAAAATACCAGATTAGAGATGAAAATACTCATTTAAATCACACAATACACACCACTGAAAAAACCATTTCTTTAATTCTTAAAACTAAAATTTGTCTTTATGAAAACTGACTTGATTCTTCCAGAACATCTGAAATCAACACTATTGAACCAAATGTTTGTATTTAAGGATGGAAAGCGACTGTGAGTCATTCTAGGATCAGATTTCCTTCAGACTGAAATGAAAACATCTTTAAATCCTGTTTGTTGCCATTGAACAGTAATGTGTTGCTGCCATCACCAGCTGATTAAATGTCCTCCAGAAATGCGTCTGGCCTCCTGCTCAGGCGTTTAGTTTTCAGGTGACCAGTTGTCCTCACCGTCTCTGCCGTCTTCCTCTGAGTGATGATGAGAAGCAGCAGAAATAAAGACACAGAGGGATGAGAGGGACGAATCTGGACTGACAGAGTTTCATCCTGTTGAAACAAACCAAGTTCTGACTGGTTCTGCTGAAGCTGCTGACTGGGACCAAACTGGAGAACTTAGTGGAATTAAAACCTCTACAACCCTAAAGGCGACCCAATCAAAACGACTCACTGTAGATATTTGAAACTTGCTACACAAAGCCTTCAACACAGGAAATAAACTATTGGAGGGAGGGTCAAAGGTCATTTTTGACATGTCACATGATGAATTTAGTCCAAGGAATTTAGATGTATTGGCTTCTTACAGCAGGTATTGTTGTTGCGCAACCTCTGCCCCCCTCCTTCACTCTCTCCTCTCTCAGTCACTACTTCCTCTTCAGAGAGGGGAGATGTGCTACCAGCTCTCTGTCTAACGGGTGAATTGAGTTTCCTAAATCTGTCCAGAACTGAAGTAAACTCTGTTTTAGCTGCATCCAGAAAGGATTCGCCTGGTTACTGATGGCCTCCATCCAGATGTCTCGTCCTTCTTCCCCCTGTGAATCAGCCAGACTGAGCAGCCAACTGGTTCCACAGAGCACATCTGTTAACGGTCGCTCCTTCTCTTTATTACAACTTGCACTTGTTACTGAATCAGGTTGGTTTTAGTGACTCTGGCGAGTCCCAAGGATGTAGTTTTAGATTTGGGCTAAAGCAACCTATAAAACATGACCTAGTTTTCTTCCCCAGAATCAAACATCACAGCTATTTTACTACCGTCAAAGAACTTTGAGGTGACTCATTAATTGAATGTCCACATCTTTTACATTTTCTTTATGCTAAATATTTTATTAGTAAAGCACTTTTGCAAGAGTCAGTACAGCTTAATGAAGTAGCAGAAATAATCAAATAAGTAAAATCAATCATCTAGTTTGTCTTTCCCTAACGCTGATACTAAGAACTAAAAGGGAATCTGTTGTGGACAGGCGTAGAGGGGATCACGTGATGTCGTTAGTGATTATAGATCAGCTGTTGCTCACCTGGGTGAAGTAGTGAGTGGGTGATGGAGGAAGGTTTACTTTTGCTGACCGCTTCAATTTAGCACATTTTGTCTTTATTCACTGTTTTTTCTACGGATCCGTTTTTTTATTTTTTTTTAACTTTATTTTTATTTATTTTAACAACACATGTCCACAGTTGCATTCGTCTGTCTCTTACTGACATTTATCTTCTGCATTATAACTTGACAAAAGATGAGACATCAAATGATCTAACATAGGCAATAAGGAATACATACCAGTACAAACATCACACAAGAACAACAAAATAAAAATAAAAAATAATACAAGACACACAATTAAATCCCCTCTGACATAAGATGGTCCTCACATTCTTAAACACCATGGTATTCTAACTGACCCATGGGTACATACAGGTGCCAACAAGCAATCCTGTAAGGGCGTCATTGAATTAGTAACGGTAAGACCGGGCTCCACCTTATATCAAAAACTGTTTTTTGAAGCCTTAAGGAATATGTGATTCCTTCCATCAGATAAATGTCCCAGATTTTTTGTATCCATGTGCCGGTTGGCCCCCGGCTGTACCTTTTTGTTTCTTTGGACCGGCTCACCAGGTCCACCTTTCTGTTGAACTTTTTTCTCTTACTTTTTTGTTACGTTTTGGGACACGGGAAGAGGGGTTCTTTCCTTCCTTTACGGAAAAAAAAACAAGTAGAAAAGGACAAGGCAGTCTAAAAGAAAAGAAAAAAAATGAATAAAGGAATATTTTTCTTGGAATCCTTTTGTCTACGTGTCCTTTTAAATAGGAGGCCCTGGTTTCAGCCACCTGATAGTTATACATTTCAAGGCTGCTGTGAGCAAGATACTTAGAAGATATCTATCACCCTTCCTGTCCATTCCATCGGGTATTACTCCCAGAACTGCCACCAAGGGAGTTTTTGGAACATTTCTCCTGAAAATAACACTGAGAGCTTCAAAAATGTCCTTCCAGAAATCACTTAGTTTAGGACAAGACCAGAAGCTACGGATCCGTTTTTATGCTGTGTGGACACTGACGCTTTGGATATTGGCAAAATAAATCAACTTAAATGCAACTTGGATTGCGTTTTTGATCAGCTGGCGCGTCAACAAAGATTCCCCTATTCAGCCGCTCAGCGACCTGGTTTGACAGTCGCTGATAGAACCTCTGAGAGAGATGGACGATCACACAAGTGACCTCTCAGGTTCTGGTTCCCCAGAACCAGAACCAACAGAGGAGAAGCAGCTTTCAGCATCTATGCACCACAAATCTGGAACAAACTTCCAGAAAACTGTAAAACAGCTGAAACCCTGACATCCTTTAAATCTCAACTAAAAACTCACCTGTTTAGAATTGAATTTGAAATGTAATCAATACTCACTGATTATTGGCTGAAAGTGCTGCAAGTGTATCCAATACTGACTGCATTGTCTGCATAAAGTAGGTTCATGTTTATTAACAGAGATTTTGAAGGGCCCAGTAGATCAAAGTCCATTGGCTGAGTTAAATATTATAAATGTTTTATTTGCATTGTTATGGCATTGACTTAATGTAGTTTTTGATTATTGATTCTATGTTGCATCACTTTGTGTTTTTTGTGTTTATTATGTCAGGAAAATCTGAGATAATCCCACTTCCCCATGCTGGAGATTTCAGTTAATAGTAATGTTATGTTCTTTGGGCACTCTCTAATTATTTTTATTTTCTTAAATAATTTTGTATTGATTTAAGTTGAGTGGTTTTGTGTTTATATATTTTTAGGGTAGTGATTCTTTTTGTAATTAGTTTGGCTTTAATTGGTGGGCGAGGACGGCCTATATATATAGGCTGGGTTGTAATGGTTGCCGCCCAGCCGCTCTCTCTCTCGCTCGCTCATCCACCTCCATCTCCACCTCCAAGAGGGATGCGCCCAGAGGAGGCTCCTCCAACTTTGTCGGCCTTTGGACCCTTGTGATGCCTCCTGCCTGCCATGGGGATTTTTTTGGTTGTTTTTTGGTCTGTTTTGGCCTGGTGAGTCCGGTTGTCCTGTTTTCGGTCATTTTGTGTTAATAGCTTATATTATTTTTCCCTATTTTCTTTAGTCTGGTACTAGCAGGGGCTTCGACGGCCCTGTATAGGGTTGGCCCCCTGCTGTACCTTTTTGTTTCTTTGGACCGGCTCACCAGGTCCACCTTTCTGTTGAACTTTTTTCTCTTACTTTTTTGTTACGTTTTGGGACACGGGAAGAGGGGTTCTTTCCTTCCTTTACAGAAAAAAACAAGTAGAAAAGGACAAGGAAGTCTAAAAGAAAAGAAAAAAAATGAATAAAGGAATATTTTTCTTGGAATCCTTTTGTCTACGTGTCCTTTTAAATATGGCGTCCTGGCGGACGTAACAAGTAACAACAAATAAAGTTACCTTTAAAATCAGTCACACAAGCGACATCTGGACCCAACAGTAGAGCCAGACTGCAATAAAATAAATCTGGTTGTGTGTGTTGTTTTTGTCTCCTGCAAACTTTGCTTTAATTATAATTATCTTTTTTATCTAATCTTAAGAAATCATAGAGAGAGATGAGACAGGAAGAGCAGGTTTCCTGGAAACTGAGGAAGGAAGTTTCCAGCCTGCAGATTTATAAAAATATCTGAGATTATTCCTTATTAAAAGCATAAAAGTTTGAAAGGATGAAATCTAAACATTTTGAGTAATTACATAAGATTTAAAGTAAAGTACTTATATTAATATTGGTTTACTTATAACAATACTTACTGACACTTGTGGAAAAACGTACAAGTAAGACAAGTAACTGTAACTTTGGTATTAAATAATTACAATAATAGATTATTCTTGGTTTCTTTTCAGAACATGTGTAATAACTCACATAATTATAATATATAAGTAATAAGTTGTGATTATCATAAAATTATAAATTAATGCTAATTAAAGGAACTAAAAGGATTATAACATTGAACTTGAAATGGTGTAAAATGTGTAACTGCTATTAAAGATCACTGATGATGTGTTGGAGGTTGATAGAAGGTGAAAGGTCAAGGGTCAAAGAGGACTAACAGGAGAGCAGAGATGACCAACGCCTCATTTGAAGATAGATGATTGAACAACTTAAACGTCTCAGAGACATGGGAGCATCGTTGAGCAACCCTGAGACATTAGCCAAGACATCAGGACAAAATGTCTCCAAGACAGTGATGGATATGAGGTCATCTGTCCATCAGCCAATGAAACAAGCACAGCAACAGTGTTAGCCAATGCTAATGCACCAAAATGGTGGATAAACCCAATAAAGGGTGAGAGCAAAAGAGGAACCTTTGGTTGGATCAGGGTTGCTCAACTTATTACTCTTGTTATTATAATGTGAGTTATTACAGAAGTTACAGTTACTTGTCTTACTTGTACGTTTTTCCACAAATGTCAGTAAGTATTGTTATAAGTAAACCAATATTAATATAAGTACTTTACTTTAAATCTTATCTAATTACTCAAAATGTTTACATTTCATCCTTTCAAACTTTTATGCTTTTTAATAAGGAATAATCTCAGATATTTTTATAAATCTGCAGGCTGGAAACTTCCTCAGTTTCCAGGAAACCTGCTCTTCCTGTCTCATCTCTCTCTATGATTTCTTAAGATTAGATAAAAAAGATAATTATAATTAAAACAACACACACAACCAGATTTATTTTATTGCAGTCTGGGTCTACTGTTGGGTCTAGATGTCACTTGTGTGACTGATTTTAAAGGTAACTTTATTTATTGTTACTGTTAAATTAAACTCTCCAGCATGGGGAAGTGGGATGATCTCAGATTTTCTTGACAGTATTCTTGTAAACCTTGGAGAATTAAAAGTTATCAAAATGTTAAATGTTTTGATCCAGGCCTCAAACTTTGATTTTTCACCAATAAAATTATGTCAGAGTCAAACAGTTTGACTTTAACTTGATTGTGCAGGAGGAATTAAGACTTCAGGTTGTTTTTCCCCATAAACAGAGACGTAGACCAGAACTCATTTCTTCAGAGGAACCAACTTCACACGGATCTGAATGATTGGTAGAAGAAAAGAGCAAGAACTGAAGCTCTGCATATCTGAATCCTGAGACAAGATCAGACATGCAGGTAATCAACGTCTTCAGTTTCTCACGTTGGAGAATCACAGATGGATTAAAGTGAGATGCTGAAACCTGCTGAGGCTTGAAATATTCCTCCACTCCTCAGTGGAACAAGAAGAGCTTCATAAAAACAGAAAACAAACCGTCTCTGGAGTCTGACAATAATGAGAGGATTAATATGTGAACATCTGCTGTACAGAGATGATAGATGATTGTAATAAGATCAATATTCATTCAACAAACACCATCATGTAATCTGAGATTATTTGGTTTGGTTGGGATAGATTGAGATTCCTGATAATTAGTTCATCTCTCAGGATGATTCATCTCAGAACACAAACATTCAAAGTCAATGATTCTCATGTTTAGGTTCTGATTATAATCACTTAAATAAGTTTCAACAAACTCTGCTTCTGTAAACTCTGAGTTAACTTAGCCTGAAACTGAGATCCTGGTTCTAAAACTTTTTACCTAAAGATCAACAAACTGCACTAATCAAGAACCACAGGAAGTGGATTTGTGATGTCACCAGGTTCAGATGTCATTAGACTGTTGTTCCTCTGGAGGGCGCTGTTGATTCTTTACGGTGGCGCCGTTTTGTCTCTTTTCACAATCAAGTTTGCTACATTTTTACAGAGAAGGGAAACAACTGAACCACTAGGGTCAAAGGTCAAAATCCTGCCACCAGACTCAGTTCATTGATATGAAATAGAAAAATCCAAACATTTAACAATGAATCAAAAACAGAGTAAAAAAAAACTCTAAAGATTCACAGATAGCCGAACTTCTGTAAATTTCTCTCATTCACCAAAATTTAAAACTATTTAAAACTTTGTTAAAAACAACAAAATTATTTAATATCACTGTCATTGAATGTATGAAGTGACTGAAATATGAAATACATTAACAGGTTTTCTTTTAAGTGTTAACAGTGATATAGATTATTAGAAATCGCTGTGATTCAACCAATAGTTTAGCAGATTTGTGATTTAATATTAATCAATCATTTAAAAATCAAAATGAGAGAAAATGAATGACGATCAGAGTGGAGGACAGTTTTCTTCTGCTCAAACCTCTGAGCTCTCCAGGACAAATCTGACATTTTTTTTGTTTTACATTAAAAAACAACAAACAAGACATTTGATCCAAAATGGCCGACTTCCTGCTGGGAGTGTAAACGGGTCCAATAGTCATTTTTCTCAGTTCTGATGGTTTGATGTTTTAACTCAGTTCAGGTCTAAATAACAGCAGTGGATGTTTTTATATACTCTAGGGGGCGCTGTGTTGATATTTCACCATAATCACTTCTTACTGATCAATAATTGATTGAAATGTGATCAGCTGTCCTCTGGCTCCTCTCTGATCAATAAATTATTGACTTCATATCGAAATATTTTCATCCACCAACCAGGAACCAGATATATCAGCTGAACCAGAACCAGAACCAGAACCAGCAGCTCAGAGAGAGAAACCAGTCAGGACTGGAAACCAGAAGAATGTGGAGTTAAAACTCACCTGATCAGATCTTTGCTTCTTCTTCTGTTCACACAAACCCAGTGGGAGCGAACTGGAGAACCGCACCCGATTCTCCAGAACTTTAATGGGACCCACCTGAGGCTCCGCCCCCTGACAGCAGAGGTGTGTTCACCTGTTGAATAACAAGAAACCAGGAAATAAATGTTAAACAACAAGTTCACGTTTAGGTTTAAAGCTTCTTTAAGTTTGAAACATATTCAGGATTTTAATCAATATTTGATTAAATTAATGGAGATTTTCAGTTTCATCTATAAAGAAATTTAACAAATAAAAGTAATAATAGTTGCTGCTTGTTATGATCTGAGCCAACAGAACCAAGAACCTTGAAATGTTGATGTTTCTCCATCTGACATGTTCATATTAAATACAGATTTTATTCATTTATTTAATCTTGTTTAATGTTGATATGAAGGAAACTTTCCATGATGATTCTCACCTGATCCTCCTTCATTCGTGAACATAAAGTTCTTTAACCTTTGTCTCTTTTAGCCTGGAGGCTTCAAGTTGTTCAACTAGTTTGTCTCAAACGTTTCCAACGAAAATTAAAAACCTGCAGAGTTACAAACAGGTTTTAAGTTGCTGCAGCCGTTCACTGGAAGATGTTTATCAGTTTCTGTCTCTGCTGTGCAGGAATGTTTCCTCGTTGCCAACATGCCTGAAAAAAAAAAGGTTCAACCTCCAAACATTAAGATCCGTCCAGCAGGAACCTGATGTGTCATAAATGGAAGGTGAAGGTTTCAGATCAATGTTAATCAAACTAGTAAATATCATTTAACACAAAATTCCTGATGCAGGAATTTCCTGGGAACACTTCAGGGTGGGGTCATAAGGTCGTCCATCAGCGGCCCGCTGCGTTTTTGGGTTAAAATATTACAAAGTTTTGAGTGTCATAATTCAGAGGAGGGTTGTGAAGCCCTCCTCTGATTGTTTTACTGATAAAAGTGAATAATCTGTTTCTCCTGATCTTATTGTTCCTGACTCACCTCAGGCTCCGCCCCTTCTCACTACAGTACAACAGTATCAGCCCGGCAGGCTGATGAAGCAGAGGAAACCCTGACTTCTAGTTCTAGTTGGTCTCTTGCTGCTCTTGTTCTGGTCCCTCACTAGGAGCCAGTGACTAATAACTTCAGCAAAACACATGAGCTTCTTTTCAGTCAATTATTTCTTAATATTGATGAATCATGCAGATTTCACTGATAACACAACATTTACCCAAATTATGAGTGAAACAATCTTCCAATTAAATAAGTAACTAATTCTACTGGCAAAATTGAATAAATTATAGGTAAATCTTTATTATTGCAAACCTTCATTCTGTCCACCAGGAGGCAGAAATGAGTAACAGATGTTTATTTAAGACTCATTTAATCATCAGATAAAAGCTTTACATTTAATAACATTCTAAAAACAGCAGAAATTCTCAGGAAAACATAAAAAAACAACAAAAGTTAATAAAAATGAGTCATAGGAGACAAGAAATATGATTAAAACCAGCAGAATAACAATTAAATGATCATAATGTCCATCATATTAATGTTAACCTAAATATCTATTTTCATTTGATTTTATCTCTGATTTGACTAAATGTGTTTAAATTGTCCTTCTTGTGTTTCCATCCAGTTCAAACTGACTTCAGGTTCTTCAGACTTCACACAGTCAGACATTAGAAGCAGAAACTATTGAGCAGGTTTCCTCCTGTTTCTCATCCTCATACAAATATTTACACAACAGTGAAACTTCTCGGCATAGAATGCTAATTAATGAGTGGAATTATTGATTTCCCTTTAAACTAATCAAAACTATTGATCACATTGATGAGCTCTAAATAAAAAACTGTCATATTTCAGAATTTTAAAGCTCCAAATCTGGTGGGAAAAGCCTTAAATTCCCAGATGTTGAGGAGCCGTCGGGTCCAATCAGAGTAAAACTTGGTGCTGATCTGCAGGATTCTTCAGAACCGACCCGGTTAGCGGGCCGGAAGCGGCTGCATCTGCAGGGAGTCGTAGGTGTCTCTGGTGACCGAGCTCAGACCCTGAAAGCAGCCCATCAGTTAATCAATCAGCTGATCAGAGCAGATGTTGGACGGGTCGGAGCGGTCCGGTCCGGTCGGTACTCACCTGGTAAACCTGCTCGTTCTTCTGCTGACGCTGCAAAAACAAGAGTTTTTAATGCAACCGGTTCCAGAACCTGACAGAACCTCATCGTGTTCAGACGCTCACCTCTCTCCTCACAGGAAGCTCTTTATACGTCGGTTCTGATCGTTTCTGCAGGCCCTGAAACCCAAACAGAACCAGTTAGATAAACATCCAGAGGTCACTGCGGTTCTGTTCTGGACGGTTCGTCTGGTACCGTGTAGGTGGAGTCATCCGGCGCTCGGCGGTTCTGAGAGACACAACGAGAAGAAACAAGAAGCATCTGAACAGAACCAGAACCTTCAGAACCGGACATCTGGACTCACCCGTCCTCGCTCCGGGTCGGTCATCAGCGGCTCGTAGGTGTCGCCCGTCGCTCTGCTGAGAGACTGAACACAAAAACACATGAAGACGAATTCAAGAGAAAATCTGAGCTGCGACACGACGAGACGACGGGACTCACAGCGTAGGTTCCATCGTCTGAGCCCTTCGCTTTGGTTCTGAAGAACTGGAACACAGAAGGTCCAGAATAAGTTCTGAAAACTCACAAACCGTCTGAAAGAACGAATTTATAAAAATATGTTTGTGATGACAGTTTGTTATGAAGCTGATCGACTGTGAAAATATCGACCTGCAGCAAAAACCACCAATCAGAGCCAGGAGGAGGGGCTTAGTGCTGTCAATCACCCTCATGTATTCGCTGCTGAATGTGTTAAAGGCAGAAAAATGACTTAATGTTTCAGGAAAACTGTTTATTGTTTTCCTTTTTCTACCAAACAAACAGGTTTTAATCTCAACCAGAATTTTATTGAAGGATAGTTTTGATATTTTATTTCACTTGTTTTATTGATTTTAGATATTTAAAATGTTTTCCAGTTCTAGAGCTAAATGGTCATTAAAATGTAAAGTTCACTGATCTGTCTTCTTGATTATGATAATCTTGGTCTTAAATAATAATGTGTTCCTGGTTTGACCCGTCATGGAAACATGTTCTGCCTGGTTCTGCCTGGTTCTGTTGGGTTTGGACCCACCTTCTCCTTGATGAACATGCCGGTCATGATGAGGCCGTAGAGACCCAGAAACCCGTCCAGGTCTGGCTGCAGCTGCTAGAATATGTGTGTGTGTGTGTGTGTGTGTGTGTGTGTGTGTGTGTGTGTGTGTGTGTGTGTGTGTGTGTGTGTGTAGAGGGGATGTTGATTTAATGCTTAGGAACATTTTCCATCAGCAACAAACTCAGCAAGATTTAAAGAACAATGGCTACAGAGGAGGAGGAGGAGTCTCTGTGGTTACTAACCAACAGCAGATGAGGAAGAGTGAGGATGGGGACACAATGCAGACTCAGCAGATTGTAACGTTTTCCACGTACCGTTCCTCCAGCGGTTCAGTTCAGCCTCCAGCCTCTGGATGGCGCTCTTCAGGCTCTTGTTCTTCTCCTTCTCGTATTTCTTCTTCCACTCCTCTGCGGTCAGCTCCAGGTTCACACACACCGTGTTCTTGATGGTCTTCGCCCTGAACCAGACAAGATGGCCACCATCAGTCCATCACAACATCTGCACATCAGGAGGGTTCAAATGTATTTGGGACAAAATAACTGAAAGCCAATAAAATGACATTTTTAACAAATAAATCACAAAAATTGTTGTGATTCTTTTAATATACTCAACAATAAACAAGCATAAATATTTAAATTTAAAAAGTAAAATTACTCAGAGGGTTTTTTGTAGAATTTTTTGTAAATTGAAAAAAACTGAAAAAGTATTTATCTACTCTTGCTAATAAAAATAAAATGTCCTGGAAGCTTGAATCCAGCAACTAAAAGCAGATTTTAGTTCATAGATGTGAAGTTTTGAGTAAAGACAATGAGTGCATGTTCTAGATACCATGACAATAGAAGGGAACCAAAAGCTAGAAACAGATGATCACTGTGTGATGCATCTAACATGATTTTCATTTAAAAGTTGTAGTTTTGTCCTGATTTATTTTCTTTTTGTGCTTTGAGTCCCGCACTAAATCAGTCCTCGGGCCGTAAATGGCCGCGTCCCTCACTTTGAACACCTGAGTTAGTTTGCAGAACTGACATCAACTTTCACCTGCACACGACCCAAAGATCTGAAACACTGCAGGCAAACATACATGACATCTGACACGCATGGTGGTGGCAGTATCATGATGTGGAGCTGATTACACTATCAATTCATTGCAGAGAGAGGACACAATAAAAAAAGGGCATCACTTTTAAATTCCCCAACTTTACTTCAAATCAACATCTACAGATGGGGTGTCCAAACTGCGGTCTGAGGGCCATTTGAGGCCCCTGAAATGATATTTGTCGGCCTCCAGACAACAAGTCAAGAAGAGCCTCCAGCACAAGCAACAAGAATGCAGCGAATGGTTTCTGGATGGTAAGACAACCACAAAACTTGTCTTTTCCAGCAGCCATTGTATCAACATACTGAAGCTCAGCTTGGGTTGCTAGGTAACTGTTTGCTAATTTGTGACGTTACATTCTGGAGGTTTTTAGTAAACCAAAGAAAACAACAACAAAATAACATTAACATTTAGTTTTTCGCAGCGTTTGGACTGTTCTTAGAAGCAGCCGAGATCCAAAACCTGAATGTGTTTCCTTTAGCTGTCGCTCCAGAGAAGAAGCCAGGAGTACCTCTGTCCAAACATGAGCGTGGACTTGGTCTCGGCCTCGTTGTAGACGGACGGCGAGCAGCAGATGATGATGGTGGTGCGGCAGTTTCCTCCCAGGGAGTCCTGCAGGATCCGGGTCATCTTGCTGTCTCTGTACGGCACGTGGGTTTTCTGGGGGAACCGGGATCAGATCAACCATCTCCAACTCGCTCCATCAGAACCTCAGGGAGAACCAACTCACCGTTCCTTCAGCCAGAGCCGAGATGACGTTCCCCAGAGATTTGTTGATGCACCGCCCCCTCTGCTCCGGTCTTGCTGACCTGTCAAACAATCGGACTTTATGAATCTCACAGCTCAGCAGAGGAATGCGACCTCATTAATCTCAGACTGACCTTCTCGCTGCCGGCCAGATCCACCAGGTAAAGCTTCCCTGACAGTTTCTTCTCCGTTTCCACGTTTTCCTGCTTGATGTTGATCAGAAAGATGCTGTGGCTGCGAGAGCTGTGCTCATTCATGTCTGCAGCAGAAAACAGAAAAATCATTCATTAAAAAAATATCATTCATAAATCATCTTCTGCTCATTGTATGTAAAGAAAGTCCCTTTTAAATAAGCCAACGCCACATAGGCAATGATGACAGAAGATAAAAAAGTCAATTAAAAGATTGTTTTAATCCATTTTCTGCAGCAGTTGCACATATAATCATTTTACCAGATTGTGTTTTTTGGTGAGAAAAACTCAATTTCCCAAAAGATCGTCTGATTTTAATCCATCCAACAACATAATAAAGATATTTAGTAGGAAAAATAAACCCTAACAGGAAATATTTTACCAGCAAAAATGTTTTTGAACAAGATTTTTGATATCTTTATGGAAATATAATTTTTAACCAAATATTTTTTTGCAAATGCATTTTAAATGCTCTCGGGCTTACTGCACCCTACTGGCCAACAGTAGGTAGTTCAGGGTTATTTTTGTACTTTTTGATGTGAAATTTCATTTTGCCACAGAAAATCCACAGTATAGCAGCTGAAACTGAGAGAAAATGTGTTATTTGTCTAAATGATATCAATAAAGGCATGCAGCAACAAACACAGATCAAAAAGTTCATGATTGCAGAATTAGACTTCAGTATAAAACAAAAAATGGTAAATCTGCAGCAGGCACAAAACATGTCTTAGACTTGTTCTACATATTTTCTGTTTTTGTAAAAAGTTATAATTGAATAAATGTGATAAATAAATATGTTTACGTACTTGTCACTGCCACGTGCCGATTGGCCTTTCCCTCGTCGATGACGTCCATCACTTCCTCAGGACTGGACACGAAGCGCTCAGTGCAGCCCTGAAACAGAGAGCAGGCCGTTACAGCTGGAACAACATCATTTACAGATAAAAACATCGAAAATATGTTTGTGTCAAACCAGATCTAACCCTCATTGAAGAAGTTGAAACTCGTCTTACTGACCTTCACATAGGACACTCTGTTCTTGTCTTCATGCAGCGAGGTTCGTCTTCGACACTGAAAGCAAGACAAAGATCTCAAAACTCAGCTGGTGCTAGAATTGAGAAAGATCCTCAGTAAAATGTGGATTCCTGAAGGTCAGAACGTGGAAGTGGGAGAACAGACTCACCGTCCAGCAGGTCTCTGATTTTACCCAGGTAGATTTCAAAATAAGAAACCTGCAGAGAGAACACACAAATTTAGAGTCTGGTCACTGCTTACTGAGAATTTAAACATTTTGTATTTATTATTACTCTAATCATAAATGTAAGGTCTACTAACCTGGTAGTCACGTACGACAAGGGAATCAGTGACTATAAATCTTTATGATCAATTAGCGTATCAGAAACTAGGTTCATCTCAGGAGGAAAAAGTGAAACAAAGAGTTGAACAAAACACATATTTATTACACATTTTGGCAATAACACGAACAGAACAAAATAGTCAATGTTTTCCTCTAGGAGTCCTAAGTCAAGTCAGTCAAGTTCAGGGGTTTCTTTTCCTTTGATTCGGTTTCAGTTCAGTTTTCAGATCTGAATGTCATGTTGTAGCTAACCCTAACCCAATCCCACCCATCTAGTGGAACAGAAGGTTCTTCTTTGGCATCGTAGTGGACACAATGTGAATCTGATCTTGTGGATCCTGGCTCGCTGTTCTTCATGTGTTGTTCCTCAACACAAAAAAACCAACAACCTGCATGTAGCAGAAATATCTTTCACTATAGTGTTATTATGCAACTCTAAGTCACCTCAGTGAAATTTTATCTCCTCTCCGTGTAGATAAAATTATTTGTACTTGTGATAAATAACTTTTGTCTTTTAACTCAACAAACATCACAAAATACTATTCACTGAATTGATATCAATATCTTATTTTTTTAGCACTCTTAAATTCCTTACAGCGAAATAAATTAAATACCTCATCAGTGTCACCATTTCAAAGAAAAGGTGCAATATTAGCAGAATATTAGCGAGAAACATTTCTAATTCACTTACAAACATCATGTAGAAACATGCATTCTGACCCATAAACAAGTATCGCCGATTGTTTTTTCCTTTCAACTTTAAACTATGAAATTTCATGACAATCCAACTTTAATACAAAACAGCAAAACATTAGCTTGTGGCTAATCGATAGCTAACGAGCTAATTATAGCACAGAACTCACCGGAGATTCGCAGCAAGAAAAGAAATAAATTAAATCTCAAAATCTAATTCTACATTAGATAGATTTAATCTAAAAAATTCTTTAATTTTTAGATTAAATCTAAAAAACATCGACATGACGGCACCAGGTCCAGTTTCTGGTTCTGCCCTCTGACCTCTTGCCTCCCGGCCTGTAGGTAGAGATAGGCCAGGTTTCTGGAGCCACAGTGATGCTGATCGGTGATACGAACTGGATTCTGATCCGAATCCTGAGACGGATTCAAGCTGCAGCTTCAACATCAGAACCAGATGAAGTTTCTTCTAAAGAACATTTCAGTTTGAGTCTCTGAATGTAGGAAACTGATTTCATAAACACAAGAGAGTCAAAGAGAACCGGGTCAGAGAGAACCGGGTCAGAGATAGAACCCGGTCAGAGATAGAACCGGTCAGAGATTGGTTTTAATGTATTTAAATACTTTATGAATTGAATCATTTCAGTTTGAGATGAGTAAAATTTAATTTGCTGCTTTTGAATAACAGTTTATGTTCAAAGAGAAAAACAACAGAAGTAAAATGTATTATTTCAAATGAAAGCTAACAGAGGAACTCGTTTCTATGGCTCTTAATGTGAAAGTACTCACCGGAAAAGAATGTAGTTTGTAAACGCTCTAACTTTATCAAGTAGGTGTAGTTATCATCTGGGTCCGCTAGAGGGCAAAACCGCCCTGCTCTGATATTAATAGTTCAGTTCGCGGCTCTGCAGCTAAAACATCAACATCATTCTGACTGTTTGCAGAATAATTTAACTTTTCATAAATATTTTTCTACCTTCAGACCGGAAGCTCAGCATCTTATCGCCTCAACCAGAGTTTGTTTCAGCTCTGTTGAGCTGAAGCTCCAGTTTTAAGAACCACAGCTCCTCTGAAGCCGCTGCTAGTCTGTTAGCATCTTTAGCTCCGCTCAGAGTTTCTGGGGGATGTTTTCAACTCTGTGGAGATGCTTCTAGTTCACACTGACAGATAAAACTCTGATTTCATGTTAAAATATGAACAGAAACACCAAGAGAGCAACAAGGGCTTCATTAGCGGAATCTAGCTAACTGCTAACTTAGCCTTCTGGCCCCTAGTGGATACTAGGGGCCCATACTGTCCAACGTCTGCAACTACAACAAGAGTAAAGCCAGAGAGCATTTATGTGATAGCACTTCCTTTGGATTCTTTCAAAAATAAAACAATGACCTAAATTCTCCCGTAAGTACATTTTAGCTTGTTTGTTTTATTATTCTATCAGAAGCATAAGTGGGTAATTTACTTAGGAGATATAGATGAGTTATCAATATGTTAATAACACATCTATATATCAGTCAATTAGACCGACTATAATAAGATTAATATTAATATTTATAATGAAAATGACATAAATGTGATCAACTTAAAAAACGTCTGAAACCAGCTGCAGCTCTACAAACTCACCTCTATATTGAAAGCGGGGAATTTCCGCCCTCTCGTGTCCATAGTGGGAACTACAGTACTGATAATGCTGCATTTACTTTTAATATCAATTAATGTGGAATTTAGAGAGAAACTAACAGTTTTCCTGAGACATATCCGCAGTTTTCTGACTCATATATATACTGACACATTTTACTTCACTGGTTGGAGTTATATATGAAATGAAAATAGATGTAAATCATAAAATCAAGCTGCTGTTTTAACGTTTTTTCTAATAAGATTTTTTTCTAATAAAATCCTGCAGTGACTTTTATTTCACAACAGTAATGTAAATCTGACTTGATCTGACTTCATAAACTAAAACTTAAAACAAAAATAAACATCAAAATGACTGTAGTTATGACAGTTCACCACCAGAGGGCAGTAAGAACTCAATCAACCATCATAAAACTGATAAACTTTAAACTTTTCACTAAATTGTTTCTAATGACAACAGCTTTATTAACTCAATCCTATGAATAATAATCTATATATTTTATACTTGTATGTTATTAGAGACGGAGATAAATTGGTAAAATCATTTAGACACAAAGAGAACAACAACTACTCAGAAAGTAATCATTTCTATGACTCTTGATAAAAATGTAGCTGAAAAAACATTACATTTCATTCTGTAAAAAAAAAAAATATTAACTGTGGCTAATTTTGAGAATCAAAGTGTCAAAAAGCTACAAATATTAACAAAATCATATTTATTAGTGATAAGCTTAATCAGCTGAGATCAGAGCATCAAGCTGGATAAAATCATCGAAAGGACAATTAATAAAATGGAAAAGCCAATAAATGTTTTGATAAATAAATAAAAAATATCCGCGCACTGTAGCAGATTAACTTTAATTTTATTTTCTGGAAGAGACTCGCTTTCTAACGCCTCTTGTGGTCACACATTGTAACTACACACTAAAATCATTTACGCTACTTTAATAAAAATCTATGAGCGATTATTAATTTCCTTAATCCTTTATACAAGTTTAATAATACATTAGTGAGTGATGATCAGTGAACTGAAGGACAGTCGCTGCTGTTCAGCATCAGAGTTTAAATCTGCAGCTGCTGATAATCAGTTTTTGTGTAAAACAAGATGCTGCTAGTCAGTTAGCATCGTTAGCTCCGCTCAGAGTCTCTGCGGGATGTTTTCATCTCTGTGGAGCTGCTTCTAGTTCACACTGACAGATAAAACACTGATTTCATGTTACAATAGGAAGAAGATTTGAGAAATAACAACAGAAACACCAAGAGAGCAACAAGTGCCTCATTAGCCGATCGGCAGCGGGAAACCAGCTAACTGCTAACTTAGCCTTCTGCCCCCTAGTGGACACAGTATGTAACGACAAACAGAGTAAAGTTAGAGAACTAATATATGATTAGCACTTCCTTTGGATTCTTTCAAAGTAAAACACAAGGAACTAAATTCCCCCGTAAGTACATTTTAGCTTATTAGTTTATGAATGTATCAGAAAGCATAAGTATGTCATTTTCTTCCGGTATGGTATAAATTACATTATTGGGCTCTGAAGCCAAATTATCGTAATTATTCTGTTTTCCAGAAAAAATAAATATTTCAAAAATATTCTCCTGACAAAACAGAAAACAAAGCATCTTGGCGAACAAACCCGTGAATTATTTAATCAGGAAACATTAATATGTAATTTACTTGATATATAGATGAGTTATCAATATGTAAATAACACATCTATATGTCAATCAACTATCAGTTCGTTAGACAGACCATAATATTAATATTTATAATGACAACTCGCCTCTATATTCAGAGCGGGGTATTTCCGCCCTCTGGTGGCCATAGTGGGAACTACAGTCCTGATAATGCTGCAGTAGTTACGTTTAATATCCACTTAGTGTGGAGTTTTGAGAAAAACTAACAGTCTTCCTGAGTCCTATCCACAGTTTACTAACTCAAATATTATTCTGACATATTTAAATTCGGTGTTTGGAATTATATATGAAATGAAGACAGATTTAAAACGAAAATAAAGCTGCTGTATTAAACTCTTTTCAGGACGTTTTTCTGATCAGATTGTGTAAAATACTGAAGTGACTTTAAATTAAAAACAGTAATGTAAGCTGACTTGATCTGACTTTATAAAATGTAAAATTAAACTAAAGATTAACATCCAGTTGAACAATTTACAAGAAGAATGTCTGTAGTTATGATAGTTCACCACCAGAGGGCAGTAAGAACTCAATCAACCATCATAAAACTGATAAACTTTAAACTTTTCACTAAATTGTTTCTAATGACAACAGCTTTATTAACTCAATCCTATGAATAATAATCTATATATTTTATACTTGTATGTTATTAGAGATAGAGATAAATTGTTAAAATCATTTAGACACAAAGTGAACAACAACTACTCAGAAAGTAATCATTTTTATTACTCTTGATAAAAATGTAGCTGAAAAAACATTTCATTTCATTCTGTAAAAAAAAAAATTAACTGTGGCTAATTTTGAGAATCAAAGTGTCAAAAAGCTACAAATATTAACAAAAACATATTTATTAGTGATAAGCTTCAACCAGCTGAGATCAGAGCATCAAGCTGGATAAAATCATCGAAAGGACAATTAATAAAATGGAAAAGCCAATAAATGTTTTGATAAATAAATAAAAAATATCCGCGCACTGTAGCAGATTAACTTTTAATTTTATTTTCTGGAAGAGATTCGCTTTCTACCGCCCTCTTGTGGTCACACATTGTAACTACACACTAAAATCATTTACGCTACTTTAATAATAAATCTATGAGCGATTATTAATTTCCTTAATCCTTTATACAAGTTTAATAATACATTAGTGAGTGATGATCAGTGAACTGAAGGACAGTCGCTGCTGTTCAGCATCAGAGTTTAAATCTGCAGCTGCTGATAATCAGTTTTTGTGTAAAACAAGATGCTGCTAGTCAGTTAGCATCGTTAGCTCCGCTCAGAGTCTCTGCGGGATGTTTTCATCTCTGTGGAGCTGCTTCTAGTTCACACTGACAGATAAAACACTGATTTCATGTTACAATAGGAAGAAGATTTGAGAAATAACAACAGAAACACCAAGAGAGCAACAAGTGCCTCATTAGCCGATCGGCAGCGGGAAACCAGCTAACTGCTAACTTAGCCTTCTGCCCCTAGTGGACACAGTATGTAACGACAAACAGAGTAAAGTTAGAGAACTAATATATGATTAGCACTTCCTTTGGATTCTTTCAAAGTAAAACACAAGGAACTAAATTCCCCCGTAAGTACATTTTAGCTTATTAGTTTATGAATGTATCAGAAAGCATAAGTATGTCATTTTCTTCGGTATGGTATAAATTACATTATTGGGCTCTGAAGCCAAATTATCGTAATTATTCTGTTTTCCAGAAAAAATAAATATTTCAAAATATTCTCCTGACAAAACAGAAAACAAAGCATCTTGGCGAACAAACCCGTGAATTATTTAATCAGGAAACATTAATATGTAATTTACTTGATATATAGATGAGTTATCAATATGTAAATAACACATCTATATGTCAAATCAACTATCAGTTCGTTAGACAGACCATAATATTAATATTTATAATGACAACTCGCCTCTATATTCAGAGCGGGGTATTTCCGCCCTCTGGTGGCCATAGTGGGAAATACAGTGCTGATAATGCTGCAGTAGTTACGTTTAATATCCACTTAATGTGGAGTTTTGAGAAAAACTAACAGTCTTCCTGAGTCCTATCCACAGTTTACTAACTCAAATATTATTCTGACATATTTAAATTCGGTGTTTGGAATCTCTGCGGGATGTTTTCATCTTTCTGCTTCTAGTTCACACTGAAAATCCAAACATTAAACATGAAAAACCTTACGGGGAATAATTAAATGTGAAAAATTGATACAGTTTAAAATATTACGAGTGGTTGGATTCAATGAAAATTTGTTGCCGAGTCTGCAATTAATTTTTCGCAATCAATCAGAAAACCATGACTGAGTTAATCTGTGAATTGATGTGTCACACACATTAATGTTATTTAAATACTTTTATCTGTCTGAAGAAATAAGAAAATTACATGTGGAAAAAACCTCAGCGGAGTTTAATTTGCTGCTTTTGTGTATGGTTTTGTTGTTTAATAAAAGTTAAATATATTATTTCAAATAAAAGCAAACAGTAAAATGACCGTTTCTATCGATCTTAATGTGAAAGAACAAGCCGGAAGTGAATGTGCAACGTAACTCTCTAACTTTATGACGTGGCTGTAGTTACTATCTAGATCCACTAGAGGGCAAATACCGCCCTAAAATGATATTAATAGTTTAGGAGCCACAGCTCCTCTGAAGCTCCTGCTGGTCTGGTAGCATCGTTAGCTCCTCTCAAAGTCTGCGATCTGGTTCATCTCTGTGAAGCTGCTTCTTCTTCACAAACAAAACATTGATTTTATGTTAAAATATGAAACAGATTTAAGAAATAACAGTAGAAACACCAAGAGAGCAACAAGAGATTCATTAGCTGATCAGGAGCGGGAAAGTAGCTAACTACTAACTTAGCCTTTGCCCCCTAGTGGACACAGTGTGTAACGACAGCAAGAGTAAAGCTAGAGAGCAGATATGTGAAAAGCACTTCCTCTGTGTTCTTTCAAAGTAAAACACAAGGAACTAAATTCTCCTGAAAGTACATTTTAGCTTGGAAGTTTATATTGTAAGAAAGCTTAATTGTGCAATTTTCTTACGATGTTATTATTATTATATAATTGGGCCAAATTATAGTAATTATTCTGTTTTCCAGAAATAATTATTTCTTAAAAATTCTCCTGACTAAACAGGAAACTCAGCATCTTGGCAAACAAACCTGTTATTGTATTAATATGTACCTTATTTGGTAGATATAGAGTTATTTGTATGTAAATAACACATCTATATATTAAAGTCCATTAGACAGACCACAATATCAATATTTATAATGAGAAAGATATAAACGTGATCAACTTAACAGAAGTCAGAAACCAGCTGCAGCTCTACAAACTCACCTCTATGTTGAGAGCGGGATATTTCCGCCCTCTGGTGGCCATCGTGGGAACTACAGTGCTGATAATGCTGCAGTAGTTACGTTTAATATCCACTTAATGTGGAGTTTAGATAAAAACGAAGTTTTCCTCAGTCATATTGACAGTTTACTAACTCAAATATTATTCTGATATATTATAATTCATTGTTTGGAGTTATATGTAATGAAGACAGATTTAAAAAGAAACTAAAGCTGCTGTGTTAAACTCTTTACAGAGTTTAGGACAAAGAATTTGATCATGTCAGAAAACGGCCACATGACCATGATAGCGATTGAGTATGCAGATCAATCAAAACCCAAATTAACGAAAGGTTTTCATCACGGGAAAATTGGACAGATAAAGTTCTCTGAGCCACAAAGAAATCCCACAAAACAATGTGGCACATCCAGTTCACTTCAGAACAATACGCTTATTGCTTGTTGTTGTTGAGCTTTCTTGCAGATTCGTGATTTTTCTGATCAGACTGAATAAAATCCTGCAGTGACTCTTATTTAATGACAGTAATGTAAGCTGACTTGATCTGACTTTAAAATTAAAACAAAGAGAAACATCTGGTTGAACAATTTCTATTGATGATGTAAATAATGAATAAATCCAGAACGACGGCAGGATGACCGATGGAGAATGTCCTGATATGTGAGGAAAATTAACTGTTTCATCTCATGAACATATAAACTTTTGTCCAAGCATCATCAGAGGTGGAGTCGCTCGTCCCGTCTGTATCAGCGCTGAATTTTCCTGCGTACCTGAACACATCTTCAGTAAAACCAGCCTCACTGAAGCCAATAGACCAGAGCTACGTTGCAGGAAAACTCTGAAGCTTCTTGCTGGTTTTGGCCTCTAAACTGAGACGCGCTCTCATGAGAAGTGAAATGTTGCACTAGGTGCAGGAGATGACCTTTAACCCCTGGTCCCAGGTTTTAGGCGGTGTTGAGGTGAAAAGCGAGGCTCCTGATCTGCTGTGAGTGACGTGACGCTCGGTGGAAGTTCTGCATCCTGTTGCAGCTTCATGTTGGAGACGTGAGGTTTTGCTTCTCCTGTCAGGGATTTGATGGGAAACGAGTCACAACATTCAGATGATTTCGTCACTTTGACGATGCAAACTCTGGTTCCTCAGTGTTTGGTCTGTCAGAACGCTGGCTCAGGTTTCTCCTCTAGTTTTTCTTTAAACTTGTTTCACTTTAAATCCACACAAATAAACCACAGAAAGTTATTTTCTCATCTTCTGATGCAAATTTGCATCCATCAACAAAAGCAGGAAAATAAAACTGTTCTCCTTGAACAACAGCTGTGCAAACTGATCCCATCACATCTGTGAGCAACAAGGAGTTAATCTCTGGTTCACCTTTGACCTTTTCTTCCTTCTTGTTGCATCAGAAACTTAAAGTGAATAAAGACGTTTGAGTGAAACCAGGTTTCAGGTGGACTGAAGTCGTCTTCACTGTGAACTTCATCAACTTTCTGCTTCACAACAAAACCTTTCAAATCCAAACACACATCCAAGCAGCCGAGTCCAAATGATCCACGTTCAAATATTGTTTCTTTTCTCTGCAGGATCTGGTCAGGACGTCTGGATCTCAAGTGGATTTAATGCCACAGATCCAGAGGAAGTTTTACTGTTTGGCTCTGAATCTATAGAGCTGCTATCATGTCTGATTTTAGATCAACTTTTTTCACCTCAACAGAATAAAATGACATTTTGTCCCATTAACAAACTCTTTAAAGCTTTTTAATGAAATTTATGCTTCATGTTTTTGCTCAATTCAACTTTTCTAACAAACTCAGAGTATTTTTCTCTCTTTTGTTCCTGCAGATCATCAAACAGATCAGATGAAAAATAAAACTGAAAATCTTCAACAATCGACGTCTGGAAAACATTTGAAATAGAAATAGAAATGTTCTGAGGTTGGTGACGGCCTCGTCCGTCGGTTGTTGCTACACCTGCACATGAAACCAGCGGAAACGCTGTCGCTATGAAAATGCAACGGGGGACCTGTGGTACAAACATGGAGGAGGCAGCATCATGCTGAGGGGAAGCTGGTCCCAGTTGATGTGAGTCATTTTGATGCTTTTCAAGTTCATAGTGAATGTAAAAAGCTTCAGCATATAAAACATTATTTTATTAAGATAAATATAGCCTTCTCAAAAATAAAAAGACTTTTTACTCTGAAGAATTTTAAAGAAGCAATAAAATGATAATTAGTTTCATTAGAATGAAAACTATTTTGGATAAAAATCTAATTAAAACTAATATTTTCATAATGACGACTAAAAAGAATCTGAATTTGTAATAAAACGTTTTCTATGAAAATAAAACCCAATAAAAAGAGAAAAGTGTTTTGAAGCCATACAGTAGAAAGATAAATAAAGCGTACTTCTAGAGGAGGAGTCGGTCCATGGTGACCTTCAGCGTCTCCTTGACCTCTTTGAGCCGAGACGGCGAGGCGGTCGGCGTCCGTCCTCTGGAGACTGGCTGGGACGTCCTCCTGTCCCTCTGCCTGGTGGAGAACAGCAGGTCCTCCAGGACAGCAGGACGCCGCCTTCCTTCTAATGCAGGAAACACAGAGAAGCCGCAGCATGACGCTGCCACCGCCGGGCCCCGTGAGAGCTGCTGGTGTCTGAGTGCTGCAGCAGCAGGCAGGACAAGCTGCAGAGATGAAGGCCTGGAGGCGTCTTCATCACACTGGGAGGTTTCACCAGCTGTGTTTCCATGACAACTGTCAGCAGATCTCAGTCCGTTTTCTGCTGATGTGAAGAAAAACAAACAATTTGACTGAAGCAACGTTTCCATGAAATGAAAATCAGGTGAATCATTTAGAGAAGTCATTAATATTCATGGCAGACACCATGGAAACAGTTTCTGAATAAACTTTATTCCCAATAAAGAAAATACAGCAGCAGGCAGTAATATGCTGGAGATGCTGAGGGAACAAATCCACAGTTTACAAATCAAATTCAGGTTAGAAGTTTCATAGCTTTAGAGTCGATGCACATCTTTAAAGAGTCCATAAAACATCTTAGAGAAACTGTAAAAACTCTGAAGTTGGTTTGTTTTCAGCTCATTTACAGCATGTAGAGAAACTTGGCCAACAGGATCACAACGTTTACAATATTTTCTTTCCAACCAGATTATTATTGGAAATACCAAAGCAAACATGTTGAACAGTCAAAGGAATAAATATATTACATTTTCAACTAAAGACAATATTGAAGACACAGAAAAACGTTTTTCGAAAATTCCCAAAAAAGGGTGAAAGTTTCTGGTTCCAAGTTCCTCTTTGGCCGAAAGGCAGCAAATATTCACCAGGATGATGATAATAATCATATTTATTGATTCTCTGCTAGCTTTATCTTGTGGTTGTGTCCCACAGAGGGGATCACAGCAAACATTAAGTGCCTCAAACAAAAACCAACCAACAATGAAAAGTTGTTGGCCCCGCCCTCACAGCTGCTACTAAAGACAAACAATCAGAACAAAAGGAAAACAAAACTCTAAAAGACAGCAGGCGGCACTGCAACCACTGTAAAAACATAAAACGACTAAATACTTATTCAATCATTTTAATCAAGTCAATCTAAACACACATTAAAAACGCTGCCTGCCTGCATGGCACAAATCACCATCAGCTCAAATCTGGTGGATCCACCAAATAAGAACAAAACATAAAAAACATGCAATTCATCTTTAATAAAACAACAGTATAAAACGTACCTACAGCGTCGAGCACCAACACCCAGGTAACGTGACTCCCGACCATCAACCAACAACGTGTGACCCAACCACACCTGAATCAACCAGGAAATCAACACCTGACCTCCAGTTTCCCCTTGATGGAGCCTCAGGCTGCGGGGAGAGCGACACCTAGTGGCGCCACCTGTTAATGACAAAAGGAGCAAAGAGGATCGATATTTGGAAAATATTTATTCAGTTCTGAATTTACAATATTTAAAACCTGCAGAAAACTTTGACGCCTCCCGTACTTTATTATAGACACAAAACACTTTCTTGGCAATAACCATGTTTGTTCCCAATCAATATCTGAATAAAGATTGTTCCAATAAAAGATTGAAGCAGCTTTGCTAATATTATTCATCTGAATTATTTCTCTAATATGTTGATTTCTGGTTTTCATACTAAAGAACGGCTCTGAATGACCAATAAATGACTCTGGAAATCTGGAATATTGGATCTGGTCTCAACTTGAGGTTGATATGAGAAACTTGATAGAAAACAACAGAAAATTCTGCAGGGAAAATTATATTTCCTAATAAATTAACCATCATTAAACAATTGTTTACAGATAGAACATCATTTCCCACATAGTTCTAAAGAAATAGGGATTTATGCTTGAAGCTAATGTTTGGTTTTTCCCAATAAAACAGTTATGAGGGAAAGTTATGCTTATGATAATGTCCAGGATAAAAGTTGTTGTTTATGGAAGCTGTATAAATGAACTGGGAGCTTTTCTATTTTCTTGATCAAAAGTCTTTAAACCAAAGATTTAAAGACTCTGTAGGAAGATTAGAGTCTAATGAACAAAAACACAAAGTTTATAAAACCTGATGATCATTAAAACTGTTTGAATCCAAATGTTTCCATCATCAACACATCGATGCTCTGAGCTGCAGCTTCAAATACAAACATTATTTTCACATCATTTATGTGAAACTTTTGCTAAAATCATTCCGGCCTCAGAACCGACCCGGTACCGGTACTGTTATCGGTACCGGTCCACATTCTCAGAGAGAAAGGATAATAATGGAACCATCAGTTTCTAGCAGGTGTGTATATTATCGCTCGGTACCAGAGTTACAGAGACAGAACCGGGTCCCAGTCGGAACCGGGTCGGTCGGTACCAGAGAGCAGGCCGATGAGCAGCATTACCACCCATCCGGACCAGGCGTCCAGGAGGCTCTTGATCAGCTCCCAGATGGACTCTTTGCTCTTGCTGGTGATCTGCGGGACAAACACGCACACGGTGAGCGGGTCGGCATCGCCCCACGCTCCGAACCCAGCCCTCCAGAACCTTTCGGTGCCGGTCCGTGTCCCTGGACTTCTCCCTCAGCCAGTCGATGGTGTGGAAGTCCTCGTAGGTCCCCACGTCGGGGAACGGCTCGTCCAGGAAGTCCATGAGCGACCCGGCCCCGTTCATGTCCTCCGTGGGAGTGGGGAGGGGGACACCTGTCCACGGAGGACATCAGCAAGCTGCGCTCGGTACCGTGTTGCCATGACAACGGGCCTTACCTTCTGCCGCCGCCGCCATGTTGTCCTCTTGGACGCGTGGACTAATCCCGGCAGAACATCACGCAGGACATTTACACAACAAACCCACGAAGAGACCAGCAGCGACACAGACTGAGGCACCAGCCCGCAGCTCTCGCGATACCTACCAGATCTCGCGTTACTTCACAGCAAAAGCTCGTTCAGCAGTGAAATGAGCGATAAATACCGGAAGCAGGTTTTTAATAAATTGATGGGTCACAAATTAATATTTTATTCTCTACAATAAATATTACATCAGATTATTTATGTTTGACTTAAACATTAGAAACGAAAACAGCAAAATAAAACCAGGAGTTATTCTGACATCTAGTGGTCAAAATCTGAAACTACATCATCATTAATGGCCACAAATATTTTAGTTAAACTGAATTAAAATATCAAAATATGGAGATTTATTCTTGGAGTATTTGTGATTAAAACTTGTTATAATTTCCATATTTGTATAGTATTTATATTCAGCCTGCATTAGAAATTCCTCCAAAGAGAATTATTACACTGATGATATTTTAATATATGTCTTTATTTTGAAAAGCAACAGCGCCGCTCAGCCACTGACGTTTTATTAGAGCAGCTGATTAAAGTTCACTGCTTAGAGGCGAATCAAACGGATGAACTGAACGTTCACTTGTTATTCTCATTTATTTCACACAAACATATTTTCATAGAAATTATTTATAAAGTTTGATTAGTTCTAACTGCCATCTGGTGGAGATCTGTGGTAACTACAGATATCCTTTATCGATCATTTATTGATATTTGTTCTAATTATCACTTTGATCAAGTCATAAAAATGAGCTTCTAATAATGTTGTTAAATAAGAGTCACTATAACTGAAAAGAAAACTAAACTAAAAATCCTCCCTGAAAGTTGAACTGGTTGAGAATTAAAGGCTGAAAAAATATAATCATTAAAAATATTTTTACGTTCAAATCCAAACATTAAACATTAAGCAGGATGAAAAATACTGGAGAAAAATTTAAAAAATTAATACAGTTTAAAATATTACGAGTGGTTGGATTTAATTAATTTTTTTGTTCATTGAAAATTTGTTAATCTCATAATTAATAAAAAAAAAGCATGACTGAGTTTAATCTCTGAATTAAGGTATCACACATTAATGTTATTTAAATACTTTTATCTGAAGAAATAAAAAAATTACATGTGGGTGGAAAAAACCTCAGCAGCGTTTAATTTGCTGCTTTTGTGTATAATGTTTTTGTTTCATAAAAGTTAAATATATTATTTGAAACAAAAGCAAACAGTAAAACACCCCGTTTCTATAGGTCTTAATGTGAAAGTACTCACCGGAAGTGTATGTGTAATGTAAACTTTCTAACTTTATGAAGCAGCTGTAGTTACCATCTGGGTCCACTAGAGGGCAAATGCCGCCCTAATCTGAAATAGTTTAGGAGCCAAAGCTCCTCTGAAGCTGCTGCTAGTCTGTTAGCATATTCTAACAGACTAGCAGGACTCTGAGACTCCGCTAGCTCCGCTCAGAGTCTCTGCGGTCTGGTTCATCTCTGTGGAGCTGCTTCTAGTTCACATTGACAGATAAAACATTTATTTCATGTTAAAATAGGAAGAAGATTTAAGAAATAACAACAGAAACACCAAGAGAGCAACAAGAAAGCCGTCAAGAGCTGGAAACTAGCTATCTGCTAACATAGCCGTCTGCCCCCTAGTGGACACAGTGTGTAAATACAAGAGTAAAGTTAGAGAGCTGATATATGAAAAGCACTTCCTTTGGATTCTTTCAAAATAACACAATGACCTAAATTCTCTGTGTTTTATTGAGAATTTAATAAAACACTTAAGTACATTTTAGCTTAATGTACTTAAGCTAAAAGTACATTAGCTTAAGTACATTAAGCTAACTTAATGTACAGTACATTTTTATGTACTTAATGTAACTATCAGAAAGCATAACTATCAGAACTTATGCTTTCTGATAGTTTATTATCTTATCAGAAAGCAAAAGTATGTAATTTTCTTACGATTTGATGTAAACTATATTATTGGGCTCTGAAGCCAAATTATCGTAATTATTTTTGTTTTACAGAAAAAAGAAAATTTAAAAAACATATTCTAACTAAACAGGAAACTCAGCATCTTGGCGAACAAACCTGTTAAGTATTTCATCAGGGAATATTAATATGTAATTTATTTAGGAAATATAGATGAGTTATCTGTATGTAAATAACATCTATATATTAAATCAACTGTCAGTCCTTTAGACAGACCATAATAATATGAATATTTATCATGAAAATGATAAACATAATCAACTAAACAAACGTCTGAAATCAGCCGCAGCTCTGCAAACTCACCTCTATGTTGAGAGCGGCATATTTCCGCCCTCTGGTGGCCATAGAGGGAACTACAGTCTTGATAATGCTGCATTATTTACATTTAATGTGGAGTTTAGAGAAAAACTAACAGTCTTCCTGAGTCATATTGAAACTTTACTGACTCAATTATCCTGATATATTTTTATTCACTGTTTGGAGTTATATATGTCATAAAACTGTTTTAGATAATAAAACAAAGCTGCTGTAATAAACTCTTTAAAAGACGTTTTTTTCTAATCAAAACTGAATAAAATCCTGCAGTGACTCTTATTTAACAACAGTAATGTAAGCTGACTTGATCTGACTTTATAACAGTGAAAATTAAAACAAAGAGAAACATCTTGTTGAACAATTTCTATTGATGATGTAAATAATGAATAAATCCAGAACGACGGCAGGATGACCGATGGAGAATGTCCTGATATGTGAGGAAAATTAACTGTTTCATCTCATGAACATATAAACTTCTATCCAAGCATCATCAGAGGTGGAGTCGCTCGTCCGTCTGTCTCAGCACTGAATTTTCCTGCGTACCTGAACACATCTTCAGTAAAACCAGCCTCACTGAAGCCAACAGACCAGAGCTACGTTGCAGGAAAACTCTGAAGCTTCTTGCTGGTTTTGGCCTCTAAACTGAGGACGCGCTCTCATGAGAAGTGAAATGTTGCACTAGGTGCAGGAGATGACCTTTAACCCCTGGTCCCAGGTTTTAGGCGGTGTTGAGGTGAAGAGCGAGGCTCCTGATCTGCTGTGAGTGACGTGACGCTCGGTGGAAGTTCTGCATCCTGTTGCAGCTTCATGTTGGAGACGTGAGGTTTTGCTTCTCCTGTCAGGGATTTGATGGGAAACGAGTCACAACATTCAGATGATTTTGTCACTTTGACGATGCAAACTCTGGTTCCTCAGTGTTTGGTCTGTCAGAACGCTGGCTCAGGTTTCTCCTCTAGTTTTTCTTTAAAAACTCGTTCCACTTTAAATCCACACAAATAAACCACAGAAAGTTATTTTCTCATCTTCTGATGCAAATTTGCATCCATCAACAAAAGCTGGAAAATAAAAAAACTGTTCTCCTTGAACAACAGCTGTGCAAACTGTTCCCATCACATCTGTGAGCAACATGGAGTCGATCTCTGGTTCACCTTTGACCTTTTCTTCCTTCTTGTTGCATCAGAAACTTAAAGTGAATAAAGACGTTTGAGTGAAACCAGGTTTCAGGTGGACTGAAGTCGTCTTCACTGTGAACTTCATCAACTTTCTGCTTCACAACAAAACCTTTCAAATCCAAACACACATCCAAGCAGCCGAGTCCAAATGATCCACGTTCAAATATTGTTTCTTTTCTCTGCAGGATCTGGTCAGGACGTCTGGATCTCAAGTGGATTTAATGCCACAGATCCAGAGGAAGTTTTACTGTTTGGCTCTGAATCTATAGAGCTGCTATCATGTCTGATTTTAGATCAACTTTTTTCACCTCAACAGAATAAAATGACATTTTGTCCCATTAACAAACTCTTTAAAGCTTTTTAATAAAATTTATGCTTCATGTTTTTGCTCAATTCAACTTTTCTAACAAACTCAGAGTATTTTTCTCTCTTTTGTTCCTGCAGATCATCAAACAGATCAGATGAAAAATAAAACTGAAAATCTTCAACAATAGATGTCTGGAAAATATTTGAAATAGAAATAGAAAATGTTCTGAGGTCAAAGGTCATCATCTTGATCCAGAGTCTCTTTAGACTCAAACTGCTGCAGCTTCAACCTGTGAGGATCAGCAGGACACAGAGACGTTCTCTACTTTACAGAGATCATCAGATCATCTCCACCTGCAGAGAGAAGAAGGAAGGAGAGCAGATCAGTGAGTGTTTCCAGTAGCAGTCAGTGACGCAGCACATCCAGTAGATGGTTTCCAGTCAGACTGATCTCAGAGCTGTGACCAAGATGAACCTGATCAGTTGTTTCCTGTTGAACTGAGAACAAGCAGGTCTGAGATCAGATCTGCTGCTGTTTGATGAATGAGGACCACTGTCTCTAGACATGTTGGACGCTGGAGTCCAGCTGGACGTCCTGGAGACATGGACACAGCAACAACACAGCAAGCTGCTGTTCCTCTGATTGGCTGATTGCTGTGTCCAATCAGGAAGCCTGAACCCATTCTCCTCCCACTGAGAAGCTGCAGCTTTACTGGGAACACTGGATCTTTGCTTTGATGCTGACTGGGTTTAGTTCAATATGCTGACAGCAGCTGGACTCACTGCAAACATTTACTTACTTTACAGTCTTTACAAGATCCTTCAGCTGCTGAACATCTGATTCCTTCAGGTTGGTTCCTGTCAGGTCCAGTTCTGTCAGACGGGTCGGGTTGGACTTCAGAGCTGAGGCCAAATAATCACAGCTGATCTTTGACAAACTGCAGTCCTCCAACCTGAATAAAGAATAAAAGATGTGAACCAAACAGGATGCAGGTTAACCAGTCCAACAGAACCAGTTAAAGATTCTCATGAATATTAATGCCAACAAGCTGCTGCTCCAATAAAGACCTGCTGACTTCGGAACCAGAACCAGAACCAGAACCTGGTACTGGGTCATGATGTGTTGGAGGATTTTAGTCAGTAAAATCATTCCAGGTTCTGATCAAAGTGTTGAAGCATCAATCATTGATTATTGATTTGTTCCTGTCAGATTCCAGGATTTCACTTTTCTAGACTGGATGACCTTTGACCTGCTTGACCTGAGGGGGATTTCTACACACTGGGGTCCGAATGCTGTCCTGTTCTGACCTCAGATCAGCAGGTCCAACTCAGTTACACAGAGAAACTAAATTAAACTCTGGATCCAGGAACAAACTCAGAAAATATTGATTAGATCAGAAGAAATGAACTTTGATTGATGATCAATTATATAGAATTATTCACAGAAATATCAATAATTATATCATTAAAATACACCAATCTCTCCAGTCTGCAGCCTTCAGTCTGTAGAAAACCACAGAGATCCTTCAGTCCAGAACCTTCCAGGTTGGTTCTGATCAGGCCCAGTACTGTCAGATGGGTCGGGTTGGACTTCAGAGCTGAGAACAGAGACGTCCAGCTGGTCTCTGATAACCTGCAGTAAGTCAATCTGAATAAAGAATAAAAGATGTGAAGCAACAGGATGCAGTTAAAACTGAAATATGAACAAATCAATAATAAAATGTATAAATTAATTTCCCTGAATGTAAAAGAAACATGATGAACTGATTCTAACATCTGATCCAGTCAAAACTGGTTTAAAGAGTCCAAACCAGCAGAACCAGAACATTTGATCAACAAAGAAAGTCAAAGTTTGTCTCAAAGTTTCTGAGGATCTTAAACTCAGTGGATGTTTTTCTCTCCATGTTTCCTTCCAGGCTCTGGATTCTCCGACTGCTCTGTCCATCATTGATCTGCTGATATTTTATGGCTCCAGTTTTTCTTCATTAATCTATTAATGATGTTTTTCTTGCTGCTTGTATTTGAACTGCAGCTCATTGCTCAGTATGACAGATGGAAACGGGTTGATTTCAATCCTTTTGTCATATCATCACATTCTGAAACTTGATCATTTTGTGCTGATTCAGTTTCTGAACCATCAACTAGAAAATATTGATCCTTTTCTCTGTGAGGTCATTGTGGGTCATTTGGTTCTGGTTCTGAATCGTTCATCAGAGACGCTGCAGAAATGGGAATATTGATCAGGATATCAGCTTCTTTAATCTGGTCTAGTTAAAGCACTGCAACACCTGGACTCTGTAAACCTGGACTGGATCATCATCAACTAATAGCAGGAGATTTAAAACTAATGTGGGATTTATGGATCTTCAATAAAGGGACATTTCATGTTGACCTTTGACCTGCTTGACCTGAGGGGGATTTCTACACACTGGGATCCGAATGCTGTCCTGTTCTGACCTCAGATCAGCAGGTCCAACTCAGTTACACAGAGAAACTAAATTAAACTCTGGATCCAGGAACAAACTCAGAAAATATTGATTAGATCAGAAGAAATGAACTTTGATTGATGATCAATTATATAGAATTATTCACAGAAATATCAATAATTATATCATTAAAATACCCCAATGTCTTCAGTCTGCAGCCTTCAGTCTGTAGAAAACCACAGAGATCCTTCAGTCCAGAATCTTCCAGGTTGGTTCTGATCAGGTCCAGTCCTTTCAGATGGGTCGGGTTGGACTTCAGAGCTGAGAACAGAGACGTCCAGCTGGTCTCTGATAAACTGCAGCTCCACAATCTGAATAAAGAATAAAAGATGTGAACCAACAGGATGCAGTTAAAACTGAAATATGAACAAATAAATAATAAAATGTATAAATTAATTTCCCTGAATGTAAAAGAAACATGATGAACTGATTCTAACATCTGATCCAGTCAAACTGGTTTAAAGAGTCCAAACCAGCAGAACCAGAACATTTGATCAACAAAGAAACTCAAAGTTTCTATCAGTCTGGATGAGTTGAGCTATTTCTGCTGGTTCCTGATCATCAGACCCGACTTGGTAACTGGATCAGAACCAGTCAGGTTCTTCATTAATGGCCTTTGGGTTCCTATTAAAGCTGCTGTTAGGGTTAACACCTGTTAGACATACATTAACAAAGACAGAAAAGACAAAAGAGTTAGATTCTTTTTCACTCGCGAGGAGAACGGACAGAGATGTGCTTCAGTTACAATCTCCTACCGCTCTGAAGCACATTTTGTCTGCTCCTCTATTTTATTGTTTCTAGGATCCCTAATCACAAGGACGCTGCAGCTCTAAAGGGAGGGGGCAAACAGCTACAGCGTCAAATGTTATTCACTAACTAACACACAATCATTCTGTACTAGATAATGTCCTTCCAGGCACAAAGATTAATAAAATATGTAGTGATCTTAGCAATGATGTTTTTATTGGAGGCCAGCAACTCAACCGAAGCAGAGCTCTTCACCAAGAGGTAAACCTGCAGGAAGATTTTGTTTCTGCTCTCTGTCAGTGAGGCCTTCTGAGAAAGGAATCAGAGTAAATCAACAATACAAGAAACATTCTTAATTCTATAATGAGATTAACTTTAAGGAAAGCATCAATTAAAGATACATTATAAAGATCAATGAGAATAACAAATAATTGATTAATAATATCACAATTTCTCCAACAGCTGCTGAAAGCCAATGGAGGCCATTATTTCCTCAGGAGACGGTTCCTCTCTGACCCGGCCCAACAGAACCACAGCCTCAGGACAAAGCTGAGGAACCTGCTGCTGCTGCAAACCTCACTTTCATTCATTGCATCTAGATTTGCTTTTCTACAATCAGTGGTTTCTTAGACGTTCATTAATGAGGATTTGAACTCGTCAGTGTTTGTGGCTCTGGAGGATCAACATTTCATTCTGATGTAAAGAATCAGAAATAAAAGCATCTGAATCTTTACCAAACTGAAACATCTCCATCATTCATTCACAGCATTTCAATTATTTTACTCATTTTGTTCATCAAAAACATTTTAAAGAGAAAACTGAAAAACAAAGTTCAATAATCTCAAAGTCTGAAATAAGAAAATAATTAATAAGGTCAAAAGTTTTAGAGATTTTATTCTGATGATTAAACAAGTTGTTTTAAAAAATATATATTAACATTAAATTGATTAACTATTGATTAAAGAATCAATAAATGATTTTATTGAATAAATAGAGAAAACAAACCCCAGTTTCTTCACTTTACTGACTGAATTCTCCAGGATCTCAACCAGATGCTTCATATCAGATTCTCCACCTTCATCTATGTAGATCTGATTTATTTCCAGTTCAGTCAGATCTGGGTTGGACTTCAGAGTCGAGGCCAAAACTTCACATTCAGCCTTTTGGAGTGAACAGCCACCAAGTCTGTGATTAGAGAAGAAATAAATTCAGTTCTAATGAAATCAATCTGGATCATAAACAGACTAAAATATGATAACAGTGATGTCATCATCTGATCATCATCTGATCAATATCTACTGAGTTTGACCCCACAGAGAATCTGTGCAGTTCCTGGTTAGAGTCCAGGTTCTGGTTCTGGTTCTGGTTCTGGTTCTGGTCCAGGTTCTGGTCCAGGTTCTGGTTCTGGTCCAGGTTCTGGTTCTGGTTCTGGTTCTGGTCCAGGTTCTGGTTCTGGTCCAGGTTCAGGTTCTGGTTCTGGTTCTGGTCCAGGTTCTGGTTCTGGTCCAGGTTCTGGTTCTGGTTCTGGTCCAGGCTTCATGTCCTCAGACCTTCAGCTGCAGTCAGATGTTGAAGATCTTCTATCATCAGTGAAGGAAAGTTCAGTTTCTCTGCAGCAGCTGATGAAGAGGCTGACTGAGCTGAATGAAGGAAACGACTGGAGATGATGGAGAGGAGGAGGAACTGCTCACAACTCTGACTTGGACTAGACCGTTTAGACCAAGCAGGAAGTGAGTTATAAATGAAGTGAGCAGAACAGGAAGTCCAGCTGCTGTGGACCTCTGGCATCTCTGGGTTTGTTGAGCCACTATCTGCTGCATCATCATGAATAATAGTAATATATTGTATAGAAACATGTTTCCCAGCAGCAGGTTATTAAATGCTGCCACAGAGGAAACTGGGAGCAGAACAAACACATGATGCTCCAGTTCTGTCTCCGTTCATCTGCTGGATTTGATGCTTTAACAAAGTAGAAAGTGGACAGTCGTCAACCTGCTGCAGCTAAAAGCTTCACGTTGTTCTGGTCGTCCTGCAGAGCAGCAGCAGAACCGGTCCTGCTGCTCCTTCCGGTCTGAACCGTCTGGACTGGGTCAGAACCGGGTCCAGGTGACCCAGGATCTGCAGATGATCCTCATTAATATGTCTGCACACATTGAGATGAGACAGACTGATAAACTCTCAGTCCATCAGTCTGATCTACTATAGTGATGATATGGATCATGGTGGACAGAACCAGAACCAGAGTGTTTGGGTCCATTTTCATAATGAAGCAGTGAAATTTCTCCAGTAACTAGAAGATGTTGGGATCCATTTTCTGCTGCATGGATCATAGAGAATCTCCTGATTCAATGTGTTGACAGTAAGTAATGATTATTAGGAACATTTTGGACTCAAAGTATCAGATATTGATATGAAACTGGAACTTTCACTAAAATCATTTTCTGGTCTCCAGCAAAATTAAAACGTCTCAGACAGCAGAGGCGGAGACAGAGGGGTGGCAGGGATTGCATTTGCCACCCCAAACAGAGGCCTTGCCACCCCTACTGCCACCCCACTGGAAATGGTCATTTTAAAATATACTTATGAGATCGGCAAAGACCCGGGCCGGACCCGGGACGGACCAGCGCCAGAACAGGACCGGACCCGGGCCAGACCAGGACCGGACCGGGCCAGACCCGAGCCAGACCAGCGCAAGACCAGGGTCAGACCCGGGCCAGGAAAGGGCCGGATCCGGGCCAGACCAGGGCCTGGAAAGGGCCGGATCCAGGCCGGACCAGCGCCGGACCAGCGCCAGACCAGGGCCGGACCAGGGCCAGCCCAGGGCCAGATCCGGGCCGGACAAGCGCAAGACCAGGGATAGACCCTGGCCAGGAAAGGGCCGGACTCGGGCCGAACCTGGGCCGGATCCGGGCCGGACCAGGGCCGGGCCAGATTTCCTGGCCTCGGCAAAACCAGGGCCAGGAAAGGGCCGGATCCGGGCCGGACCCGGGCCAGACCAGCGCAAGACCAGGGACAGACCCGGGCCAGGAAAGGGCCGGATCCGGGCCAGACCAGGGCCTGGAAAGGGCCGGATCCGGCCGGACCACGGCCGGACCAGCGCCAGACCAGGACCGGACCCGGGCCAGACCAGGACCGGACCCGGGCCAGACCAGGGCCGGACCAGGGCCAGCCCAGGGCCAGATCCGGGCCGGACCAGCGCAAGACCAGGGATAGACCCGGGCCAGGAAAGGGCCGGACTCGGGCCGAACCTGGGCCGGATCCGGGCCGGACCAGGGCCGGGCCACGGCAAAACCAGGGCCAGGAAAGGGCCGGATCCGGGCCGGACCCGGGCCAGACCAGCGCAAGACCAGGGCCAGACCAGGGCCGGACCCGGGCCGGATCAGGGCCGGACCAGGGCCAGGCCACGGCCAGACCAGGACCGGACCCGGGCCAGACCAGGGCCGGACCAGGGCCAGGCCAGGGCCAAATCCGGGCCGGACCAGCGCAAGACCAGGGATAGACCCGGGCCAGGAAAGGGCCGGACTCGGGCCAACCTGGGCGGGATCCGGGCCGGACCAGGGCCGGGCCACGGCAAAACCAGGGCCAGGAAAGGGCCGGATCCGGGCCGGACCCGAGTCAGACCAGCGCAAGACCAGGGTCAGACCCGGGCCAGGAAAGGGCCGGATCCGGGCCAGACCAGGGCCTGGCCAGGGCCAGATCCGGGCCGGACAAGCGCAAGACCAGGGTCAGACCCGGGCCAGGAAAGGGCCGGATCCGGGCCAGACCAGGGCCTGGAAAGGGCCGGATCCAGGCCGGACCAGCGCTGGACCAGCGCCAGACCAGGACGGACCAGGGCCAGCCCAGGGCCAGATCCGGGCCGGACAAGCGCAAGACCAGGGATAGACCCGGGCCAGGAAAGGGCCGGACTCGGGCCGAACCTGGGCCGGATCCGGGCCGGACCAGGGCCGGGCCACGGCAAAACCAGGGCCAGGAAAGGGCCGGATCCGGGCCGGACCCGGGCCAGACCAGCGCAAGACCAGGGCCAGCCCAGGGCCAGCCCAGGGCCAGATCCGGGCCGGACCAGCGCAAGACCAGGATAGACCCAGGCCAGGAAAGGGCCGGACTCGGGCCGAACCTGGGCCGGATCCGGGCCGGACCAGGGCCGGGCCACGGCAAAACCAGGGCCAGGAAAGGGCCGGATCCTGGCCGGACCCGAGCCAGACCAGCGCAAGACCAGGGACAGACCGGGCCAGGAAAGGGCCGGATCCGGGCCAGACCAGCGCAAGACCAGGGACAGAACCGGGCCAGGAAAGGGCCGGATCCGGGCCAGACCAGGGCCTGGAAAGGGCCGGACCCGGGCCGGACCAGCGCAAGACCATCATTTGTATATGGACCCCTGTGATAAAGCCTTGCTCACCCTTTGGCCACCCCTTGAAAAAAAGTCGAGCTCCGCCACTGCAGACAGAAACAGTTTATATTAAAATCCTGTTTTATGAATCATGTTTGGTGGATGAATCATAAAATGTGACAGATGAGAGACGTCTGATCATGCAGAGTGTTTCTGACTCCATTTGGGTCATGAACCAAAGAAACCCTGTGGAGAATCAACAATAATTATAGTTTATTAATGACACTAAATTTAACAGATTTCAGGAAAAACGACTCAAAGATGATTTGAACCAGAACAACACAGAGGATTTTTCTCCCTGGATTTTATGGGACGAAGCAAAAACTTTAATTATCTGGTTCTCTAACGAGAAAGAGAGAAATGTTTAAAAGATTAGAAAACTAAAATCTCTACAAATACAACGTATGGAAAATAATAATAATAACAAATCAGAGAAACAAGGAGAAACTGTTTCTATGAAACCAGATGGAGGAAAAGGATAAATTTATTCAACTCAACTATTATGGAAATAGATCAAAGCAAAGAAACTGATAGCAAACTAATAGATTTATCAATAAATTAAAATCCAACAGATAAAGACACCGATCTCTAAAACACATGAGAATCTGTTGAATGATCCTCCACTCAGTTCTGCTCTCAGCCTCATGCAGTTTTTGCTGCTGCTCTGGATTCACCATCGATAGGAACAGATCAAAATCATCCACTAACAACTAATCACTGATCAATAAAGTCATTAAAGACTGAAAGGGAATCAGACGGCAGGTGAGGAGGCGACCCGGCAGAGCGGCTGCTGAAGGATTGATTGATCAGAACTTTGTGGAGGGGAAACGCCGCCATCTTGGATCAGAGCAGAGATGTCAGTGATTCCTAAACCTGGTAAAGATGAAACTGGATGTGGTTCATAAACCAACATCAGTTTCAAACATTGATTACAGGATCACTGCAGCAACACTGGATAAATATTATAATCCCAGGAATTACAGACACAGATCAGATTTAATCTGGTTTTATCATCAACATTCAAACCCATGACAACGTGGGCTCCTGACCTCACAGGTCAAAGGTTAAACAGAATCAATAAAGTCATTTAGATGCTGAAAAGGCTTTTGATTCAATGTGTTGGAAATATCTTTATTGAGCTCTGGACAGATTTGGCTTTAATAATCAGATTATAGGTTGTTTCAGTCTGTATGAATCACATTCTGCCAGGATTAAGATTAATGTGGATTATCAGATTCAGGAAAGGGTCTGTGGCCGAGGCTGAACCCTCATCGCCACGTTGCTGCTTTTATTGATCCATCAGAGAACAACAACATTATGGGAGGAACTATTAAGGAACAAGACCAGACGATGAGCTGCTAACGCTAACTGCTAACGCTAACTGCTAACGCTAACTGACCCAGAGTTAGCCGACCTGATAGCACAGGATGCTACGTCAACGATGGATTATAGTCAGAATGGTTGATTTCTGGTCCATAATCAATGATCAATCAGCAAACAATCATCCAATTCTAGTCAGAACCAAAGTTGAAAATGTGTCAACGAATCATTTGAGGTTGAAATTGATGAATCAAACGCCGATAACTGATCAATATCTGTTATCGGCAGATATTGATCGAGTCAATATCTGATCTATATTAAATCAATAAATGCTTTCCCAACTCCCTCTTCAGTACTTTGGTTCTTGGTTTGGTGAAACTGAACTGGATCTTTATCAGCATTTGGACATTTTTAATGAATTTAATCAACTTATTTTTCAGTGTTTGTGATTAATGGAGGATTGAACCAGTTATTGATGAACTTTAACCCCTGTATATATTGTCAATAATTGTTCCAACTGCAGTTCAAATCACCTTTTGCTCTATTTTTCTGTCTCTGGTGTTAAATCAATCCTGATTTGATCTTTAGGTTTTCTGATAAACACTTTATTTTAAAAAATTGACTCATTTTTACCACGAGCTGCAGCATCATAAATGCTGCAGCATAGTGCAGCATTTATGATGCTGCACTATGCTGCAGCATTTATGATGCTACAGCATAGTGCAGCATCATAAATGCTGCAGCTTGATAGCTAAATGTAACTGTATGTGTCGACTAGCATTAGATAAATATTCATGAATATTCATCATTAACTTAGCAGTGAGTGTACATCAATCAATCAGATTGACTGATTGATTGATTGATTGATTGATTGATTGATTGATTGATTGATTGATTGATTGATTGATTGATTGATTGATTGATTGATTGATTGATTGATTGATGATTGATTGATTGAGTGTACATGGGGAACCGAACGCTTTGTGTTTGTTCTCAGACCTGTAACCAGTTCCCTACTTAATATTTCTGCTTGTTACAAAACGTCTCTCTTGCTCTGCAGAACCTGGTTTCTTTAGCAGAATGCTCTCAGAGTCAAGATAAGCAACCAGCAGCTTCTGCATGCTGAGTTTTTAAATTAACACCACAAAGGAGCAGCAGACACGAACAGACAGTCAGTTTGACACAAACTTATTTTAATCTCATCAGAGAACATGTGAAATTTCCTCCCCAGAATGTTTTAATGTTTTCCTGGGCGAATAACATGCAACACTGATGATGATGATGATGATGATGATGATCATCAGAACATTCACATTAGACTGGAAGGAAATAATTAAGGAAATTCATCCAGTGGAGAGACTGACTGTCATGAAGACTTTCTGCTGATCAATAAAAATATTGGAAGAGAAGAAACCTGAACCTGGAACCAACTGGAGGATCAATGTAATCATCTAGTTTTATTGTGAAAGTTCTCACTTTGGGTTTTATTGTTTTATTATTTAATTGTCTTTGTTCAACAAGATACTTTGCAGCTTTTGTTAGTGGAGGTTTGAATGTTCAAAGTATTTATATTTCTGAAACTGTAAAAACAACAAAATATAAAGTTTATGAAAAATAATCCAGAGGATGAAGGAAGTAGATAAAGAGCAAAAACATCCAGAATCAACTTGAAGACAGAAGAAGAAACAGGAGGACAATAGAGCTGAATCAGCATCACACAATGAAAACATCTGGACTCACCGAGCCTTTCTGCAGTTCCTCACAGCTGGAACCAGTCTCTGTCGTCCTGATTCTGATGTGTTGTACTTCTCCAGGTCCAACTCATCCAGAATCTCTGACATCTGCAGCATGAAGGCCAGAGCTGAACAGTCAGTCTCTGAGAGCTTCTTCCCTGAATCCAGCAGCCGTTGGATCTCCTGATAAAATGAGACGTCGTTCATCTCCACCAGACAGTAGAAGATGTTGATGCTTCTGTCAGGAGAGATTCTATCAGTGTTCATCTCCTTCAGGTTGGTGATGATTCTCTGGATGGTTTCTGGACTGGTCTCTGTCTGACCCAGCAGATCTTCTAAGAGTCTCTGGTTGGACTCCACAGTGAGACCATGAAGGAAGCGGACAAACAGGTCCAGGTGGCCATTTTCACTGCTGAGGGATTTCTCCATGACTTTCTTCATTAACTTCTGCAAAGACATGAAAAACAAATTTTCTCCCAAGAAGGTCTTGATAACTTTTTTTCCTCTCCTGCTGGTGAAGCAGTGGAGCATGTAGACTGCAGCCAGAAACTCCTGGATGCTCAGATGAACAAAGGAGTAGACGGAGACGTCGCGTGTCCCTCTCTCTCTTTTAAACATCTCAGTGAAAACTCCTGAGAACAACGCAGCATCTTGGATGTTGATGCCGCACTGTGTGAGATCTTTGTCATAGAAGATCAGGTTTCCCTCCAGCAGCTGATCAAAAGCCAGTTTTCCTAGAGACTCAATCAGCTTCCTGTTCTCTGGACTCCAGATAGATTTGGTCTTTTTTCCTCCATCATACTTTTCCTCCTTGATGTTGAGTTGAACCTTCAGGAACTCTATGTACATCTCAGTCAGAGTGTTGGGTAGTTTCTCTCTCTCTCTGGTCTTCATCACATTCTCCAGAACGTTAGCAGTGATCCAGCAGAAGACGGGGATGTGACACATGATGTGGAGACTTTTGGATTTCTGGATGTGGGAGATGATCCTGCTGGCCTTCTCTTCATCATCTCTGAATCTCTTCCTGAAGTATTCCTCCTTCTGGGGGTCAGTGAACCCTCTGACCTCTGTCACCATGTCAACACACTGAGCAGGGATCTGATTGGCTGCTGCAGGTCGTGTGGTTATCCAGAGGAGAGCAGAGGGAAGCAGTTCCTTCCTGATGAGGTTTGTCAGCAGAACATCCAGTGAGCTGAACTCTGTAACATCAGTCAGGATCAGATTGTTGTTGAAATCCAGATTAAATCGACTTTCATCCAGACCATCAAAGATGAACAGAACCTGGAACGATTCAAAGTTTCTGATTCCTTTGGTTTTAGTGAATCGTTCATGAATCAGTTCTAATAAGCTGAACTTTTTCTCTTTCAGTAAATTCAGTTCTTTGAAGGTGAATGGAAATATGAACTCAATGTTCTGGTTGGTTTTGCCTTCAGCCCAGTCCAGAGTGAACTTCTGTGTTAACAGTGTTTTCCCAATGCCAGCCACGCCCATGGTCATCACTGTTCTGATTGGTTGATCTCCTCCAGGTGGGACTTTAAAGATGTCTTCTCTTCTGACTGTTTCTTGTTTCCTGGATGCTGTTTCAATCTGTCTGACCTCATGTTCCTGGTTGACCTCTCTAGTTGACCCCTCTGTGATGTAGAGCTCAGTGTAGATCTGTTCAGACCGGTTTATTTCCAAGTTCGACGCCTTCAGAGAGACTCTGGATCTTCATCTTCAGATGGTTTTTAAGCTCCTGTTGACACCGAACATCAAAATCTAAAAATAAACAAGAGCAGACACTTCAGCTAAACATAATGAAAAGAGTTATTTTGATATTCTCAAAGGACATTAATATCTTTCTCTGTGGTGAAAAATTTTGAAATCAGGAACTATTAGAAGAGATCAGATTTATTTATCATTTATAGTTTAATCAAAACCAGTAGAGGTTGTAATAGCAGCTTTAATGAACTTTGTGTCTCACCTGGACCAAAGGAGGCAGAGGACAAACCCAGCTGGTTGGACAGAGTTGGATCCAAGTGATGAAGATGTTTGATCATCAACCTGCAGGCTCTCTGTTCTTCTCACAGCATCTGGTGTCGCGGGCCTTGTCTGCTCTGGTTTGGTTTATCTGCAGTATACCCCTCATCCTCCAAATCACCAAACACCTCATCTGATAGAAGCTCATCAAGGAGCCGTTTCAGGATTTCCTCAGAAACTCTCTTCACAAACTCAGAGCGAACCTTGAAAAGTTTTTTCTCTGCAGGCAGAAACAGAAACAGGATTAATTTACTCTGAGAGACAAACCTGATGAAGATCAACTCTTCCTGTTGCTCCATCCAGAGATTCTCCTCAGAGTCTGTTGATCAGCTCCTCAGGTCTGAACCTGCTGTTGTGTTTCTGCCTCATATCTGAGAGACGACCACTGATTCTGTCTACATGAGAACAAATGAAGCTTCTGTTCATCATTTGTTTCCTCACTGCAGGAAGAACAATAAAACAAACACCTTCTAAATATAGAGCTGAACTATTTCAGGAAAACAGGAAACTCTGATGTTATTGATGAAAATATCGACTGATTAACATTTTCATCACTTTCTGTCTTTTACTTTCAACAAGTTTTTAATCTCCATCTTTAAGCTTCAGCATCTCTATCACCAAATGTTGGGATAAAAGACAGAGACAGTCTTTGATAAAAATTAGTAAAAATGATGTGATTATTGGATAATTAATTAGTGAATATAGTAATATTCCTGAAGATCTTTTTCACTTTGGTTCCTTTTAGTTCTGTTTCCATCTGAGTCCAGGTTTTATCTTCAGGTTTCACAGAAACTCAGTTTCCAGCAGAGCTTCACTGAACAGGAAGCATGAAACAATAAATACTCTGAGGCTGAGGTTCATCACATGGCAGCAACACGGGCTGTGATTGGTCCGTTTGTTCCTTCATGATGGTTCATTTCTGCTTCTGATCACTTACCAAAATCCACTTCCTGCTGGACTTCCTGCTGCTGCGCCATCTTTTATCTGGAAAACATGAAGGATTTATTATGTTTCAGACTTTGTCTCATAAATAATTTACTGTGGTATAAATGATAAACTACATGGAAAAATACCAGATTAGAGATGAAAATACTCATTTAAATCACACAATAACACACCACTGAAAAACACAATTTCTTTAATTCTTAAAACTAAAATTTGTCTTTTTGAAAACTGACTTGATTCTTCCAGAACTCTGAAATCAACACTATTGAACCAAATGTTTGTATTTAAGGATGGAAAGCGACTGTGAGTCATTCTAGGATCAGATTTCCTTCAGACTGAAATGAAAACATCTTTAAATCCTGTTTGTTGCCATTGAACAGTAATGTGTTGCTGCCATCACCAGCTGATTAAATGTCCTCCAGAAATGCGTCTGGCCTCCTGCTCAGGCGTTTAGTTTTCAGGTGACCAGTTGTCCTCACCGTCTCTGCCGTCTTCCTCTGAGTGATGATGAGAAGCAGCAGAAATAAAGACACAGAGGGATGAGAGGGACGAATCTGGACTGACAGAGTTTCATCCTGTTGAAACAAACCAAGTTCTGACTGGTTCTGCTGAAGCTGCTGACTGGGACCAAACTGGAGAACTTAGTGGAATTAAAACCTCTACAACCCTAAAGGCGACCCAATCAAAACGACTCACTGTACATATTTGAAACTTGCTACACAAAGCCTTCAACACAGGAAATAAACTATTGGAGGGAGGGTCAAAGGTCATTTTTGACACACATGATGAATTTAGTCCAAGGAATTTAGATGTATTGGCTTCTTACAGCAGGTATTGTTGTTGCGCAACCTCTGCCCCCCTCCTTCACTCTCTCCTCTCTCAGTCACTACTTCCTCTTCAGAGAGGGGAGATGTGCTACCAGCTCTCTGTCTAACGGGTGAATTGAGTTTCCTAAATCTGTCCAGAACTGAAGTAAACTCTGTTTTAGCTGCATCCAGAAAGGATTCGCCTGGTTACTGATGGCCTCCATCCAGATGTCTCGTCCTTCTTCCCCCTGTGAATCAGCCAGACTGAGCAGCCAACTAGTTCCACAGAGCACATCTGTTAACGGTCGCTCCTTCTCTTTATTACAACTTGCACTTGTTACTGAATCAGGTTGGTTTTAGTGACTCTGGCGAGTCCCAAGGATGTTGTTTTAGATTTGGGCTAAAGCAACCTATAAAATGACCTAGTTTTCTTCCCCAGAATCAAACATCACAGCTATTTTACTACCGTCAAAGAACTTTGAGGTGACTCATTAATTGAATGTCCACATCTTTTACATTTTCTTTATGCTAAATATTTTATTAGTAAAGCACTTTTGCAAGAGTCAGTACAGCTTAATGAAGTAGCAGAAATAATCAAATAAGTAAAATCAATCATCTAGTTTGTCTTTCCCTAACGCTGATACTAAGAACTAAAAAGGGAATCTGTTGTGGACAGGCGTAGAGGGGATCACGTGATGTCGTTAGTGATTATAGATCAGCTGTTGCTCACCTGGGTGAAGTAGTGAGTGGGTGATGGAGGAAGGTTTACTTTTTGCTGACCGCTTCAATTTAGCACATTTTGTCTTTATTCACTGTTTTTTCTACGGATCCGTTTTTTTATTTTTTTTAACTTTATTTTTATTTATTTTTAACAACACATGTCCACAGTTGCATTCGTCTGTCTCTTACTGACATTTATCTTCTGCATTATAACTTGACAAAAGATGAGACATCAAATGATCTAACATAGGCAATAAGGAATACATACCAGTACAAACATCACACAAGACAACAAAATAAAAATAAAAATAATACAAGACACACAATTAAATCCCCTCTGACATAGGATGGTCCTCACATTCTTAAACACCATGGTATTCTAACTGACCCATGGGTACATACAGGTGCCAACAAGCAATCCTGTAAGGGCGTCATTGAATTAGTAACGGTAAGACCGGGCTCCACCTTATATCAAAAACTGTTTTTTGAAGCCTTAAGGAATATGTGATTCCTTCCATCAGATAAATGTCCCAGATTTTTTGTATCCATGTGTTATATGTAGGAGGCCCTGGTTTCAGCCACCTGATAGTTATACATTTCAAGGCTGCTGTGAGCAAGATAGAGAAGATATCTATCACCCTTCCTGTCCATTCCATCGGGTATTACTCCCAGAACTGCCACCAAGGAGTTTTTGGAACATTTCTCCTGAAAATAACACTGAGAGCTTCAAAAATGTCCTTCCAGAAATCACTTAGTTTAGGACAAGACCAAAGCTACGGATCCGTTTTTATGCTGTGTGGACACTGACGCTTTGGATATTGGCAAAATAAATCAACTTAAATGCAACTTGGATTGCGTTTTTGATCAGCTGGCGCGTCAACAAAGATTCCCCTATTCAGCCGCTCAGCGACCTGGTTTGACAGTCGCTAATAGAACCTCTGAGAGAGATGGACGATCACACAAGTGACCTCTCAGGTTCTGGTTCCCCAGAACCAGAACCAACAGAGGAGAAGCAGCTTTCAGCATCTATGCACCACAAATCTGGAACAAACTTCCAGAAAACTGTAAAATAGCTGAAACCCTGACATCCTTTAAATCTCAACTAAAAACTCACCTGTTTAGAATTGAATTTGAAATGTAATCAATACTCACTGATTATTGGCTGAAAGTGCTGCAAGTGTATCCAATACTGACTGCATTGTCTGCATAAAGTAGGTTCATGTTTATTAACAGAGATTTTGAAGGGCCCAGTAGATCAATGTCCATTGGCTGAGTTAAATATTATAAATGTTTTATTTGCATTGTTATGGCATTGACTTAATGTAGTTTTTGATTGTTGATTCTATGTTGCATCACTTTGTGATTTTGTGTTTATTATGTCAGGAAAATCTGAGATCATCCACTTCCCCATGCTGGAGATTTCAGTTAATAGTAATGTTATGTTCTTTGGGCACTCTCTAATTATTTTTATTTTCTTAAATAATTTTGTATTGATTTAAGTTGAGTGGTTTTGTGTTTAATATATTTTTAGGGTAGTGATTCTTTTTGTAATTAGTTTGGCTTTAATTGGTGGGCGAGGACGGCCTATATATATAGGCTGGGTTGTAATGGTTGCCGCCCAGCCGCTCTCTCTCTCGCTCGCTCATCCACCTCCATCTCCACCTCCAAGAGGGGCGCCCGGAGGAGGCTCCTCCAACTTTGTCGGCCTTTGGACCCTTGTGATGCCTCCTGCCTGCCATGGGGATTTTTTGGTTGTTTTTTGGTCTGTTTTGGCCTGGTGAGTCCGGTTGTCCTGTTTTCGGTCATTTTGTGTTAATAGCTTATATTATTTTTCCCTATTTTCTTTAGTCTGGTACTAGCAGGGGCTTCGACGGCCCTGTATAGGGTTGGCCCCCTGCTGTACCTTTTTGTTTCTTTGGACCGGCTCACCAGGTCCACCTTTCTGTTGAACTTTTTCTCTTACTTTTTTGTTACGTTTTGGGACACGGGAAGAGGGGTTCTTTCCTTCCTTTACAGAAAAAAACAAGAAAGGACAAGGAAGTCTAAAAGAAAGAAAAAAAATGAATAAAGGAATATTTTTCTTGGAATCCTTTTGTCTACGTGTCCTTTTAAATATGGCGTCCTGGCGGACGTAACAAGTAACAACAAATAAAGTTACCTTTAAAATCAGTCACACAAGCGACATCTGGACCCAACAGTAGAGCCAGACTGCAATAAAATAAATCTGGTTGTGTGTGTTGTTTTTGTCTCCTGCAAACTTTGCTTTAATTATAATTATCTTTTTTATCTAATCTTAAGAAATCATAGAGAGATGAGACAGGAAGAGCAGGTTTCCTGGAAACTGAGGAAGGAAGTTTCCAGCCTGCAGATTTATAAAAATATCTGAGATTATTCCTTATTAAAAAGCATAAAAGTTTGAAAGGATGAAATCTAAACATTTTGAGTAATTACATAAGATTTAAAGTAAAGTACTTATATTAATATTGGTTTACTTATAACAATACTTACTGACACTTGTGGAAAAACGTACAAGTAAGACAAGTAACTGTAACTTTGGTATTAAATAATTACAATAATAGATTATTCTTGGTTTCTTTTCAGAACATGTGTAATAACTCACATTATAATTATAATAAGAGTAATAAGTTGTGATTATCATAAAATTATAAATTAATGCTAAATTAAAGGAACTAAAAGGATTATAACATTGAACTTGAAATGGTGTAAAATGTGTAACTGCTATTAAAGATCACTGATGATGTGTTGGAGGTAGATAGAAGGTGAAAGGTCAAGGGTCAAAGAGGACTAACAGGAGAGCAGAGATGACCAACGCCTCATTTGAAGATAGATGATTGAACAACTTAAACGTCTCAGAGACATGGGAGCATCGTTGAGCAACCCTGAGACATTAGCCAAGACATCAGGACAAAATGTCTCCAAGACAGTGATGGATATGAGGTCATCTGTCCATCAGCCAATGAAACAAGCACAGCAACAGTGTTAGCCAATGCTAATGCACCAAAATGGTGGATAAACCCAATAAAGGGTGAGAGCAAAAGAGGAACCTTTGGTTGGATCAGGGTTGCTCAACTTATTACTCTTGTTATTATAATGTGAGTTATTACAGAAGTTACAGTTACTTGTCTTACTTGTACGTTTTTCCACAAATCTCAGTAAGTATTGTTATAAGTAAACCAATATTAATATAAGTACTTTACTTTAAATCTTATCTAATTACTCAAAATGTTTACATTTCATCCTTTCAAACTTTTATGCTTTTTAATAAGGAATAATCTCAGATATTTTTATAAATCTGCAGGCTGGAAACTTCCTCAGTTTCCAGGAAACCTGCTCTTCCTGTCTCATCTCTCTCTATGATTTCTTAAGATTAGATAAAAAAGATAATTATAATTAAAACAACACACACAACCAGATTTATTTTATTGCAGTCTGGGTCTACTGTTGGGTCTAGATGTCACTTGTGTGACTGATTTTAAAGGTAACTTTATTTATTGTTACTGTTAAATTAAACTCTCCAGCATGGGGAAGTGGGATGATCTCAGATTTTCTTGACAGTATTCTTGTAAACCTTGGAGAATTAAAAGTTATCAAAATGTTAAATGTTTTGATCCAGGCCTCAAACTTTGATTTTTCACCAATAAAATTATGTCAGAGTCAAACAGTTTGACTTTAACTTGATTGTGCAGGAGGAATTCACACTTCAGCTTGCCTTTCCCCATAAACAGAGACGTAGACCAGAACTCATTCTTCAGAGGAACCAACTTCACACGGATCTGAATGATTGGTAGAAGAAAAGAGCAAGAACTGAAGCTCTGCATATCTGAATCCTGAGACAAGATCAGACATGCAGGTAATCAACGTCTTCAGTTTCTCACGTTGGAGAATCACAGATGGATTAAAGTGAGATGCTGAAACCTGCTGAGGCTTGAAATATTCCTCCACTCCTCAGTGGAACAAGAAGAGCTTCATAAAAACAGAAAACAAACCGTCTCTGGAGTCTGACAATAATGAGAGGATTAATATGTGAACATCTGCTGTACAGAGATGATAGATGATTGTAATAAGATCAATATTCATTCAACAAACACCATCATGTAATCTGAGATTATTTGGTTTGGTTGGGACAGATTGAGATTCCTGATAATTAGTTCATCTCTCAGGATGATTCATCTCAGAACACAAACATTCAAAGTCATGATTCTCATGTTTAGGTTCTGATTATAATCACTTAAATAAGTTTCAACAAACTCTGCTTCTGTAAACTCTGAGTTAACTTAGCCTGAAACTGAGATCCTGGTTCTAAAACTTTTTACCTAAAGATCAACAAACTGCACTAATCAAGAACCACAGGAAGTGGATTTGTGATGTCACCAGGTTCAGATGTCATTAGACTGTTGTTCCTCTGGAGGGCGCTGTTGATTCTTTACGGCTTGATCAGCTTTCAACTGAACCACCTGCAGCCTGGACTGAAATGATTGATCAATAATTTGGTTGAAAATCTGAAAACCGTTCATCAGATTTTATCTAATTAAGCAACAACTTAAATAATATCATTAATATTAAACTTTGTTTTGGTTTCACATGAATATCAGGAAACTGGGAAATGAAATATGATGATGTTTAAAGGGTGTAAAAACTTTCAGATGGTTTTGGATTTAAAGTCAGACTTTAATCTCAGTTTCTGCTTTAAAAGTTTAGATAAATTATCCAATCTTATTAAAGCAACTATAAAACTTTTATTGTGATTGTTTCACTGATAAACAGTGAATGATCTCCTGATCTTATGATTCCTGACTCACCTCAGGCTCCGCCCCTTCTCACTACTGGACAATAAAACCTGTGGAAAGATGTTGATCGTGTAGGAGTCACTCTAGGTGGCGCCGTTTTGTCTCTTTTCACAATCAAGTTTGCTACATTTTTACAGAGAAGGGAAACAACTGAACCACTAGGGTCAAAGGTCAAAATCCTGCCACCAGACTCAGTTCATTGATATGAAATAGAAAAATCCAAACATTTAACAATGAATCAAAAACAGAGTAAAAAAAACTCTAAAGATTCACAGATAGCCGAACTTCTGTAAATTTCTCTCATTCACCAAAATTTAAAACTATTTAAAACTTTGTTAAAAACAACAAAATTATTTAATATCACTGTCATTGAATGTATGAAGTGACTGAAATATGAAATACATTAACAGGTTTTCTTTTAAGTGTTAACAGTGATATAGATTATTAGAAATCGCTGTGATTCAACCAATAGTTTAGCAGATTTGTGATTTAATATTAATCAATCATTTAAAAATCAAAATGAGAGAAAATGAATGACGATCAGAGTGGAGGACAGTTTTCTTCTGCTTAAACCTCTGAGCTCTCCAGGACAAATCTGACATTTTTTATTTGTTTTACATTAAAAAACAACAAACAAGACATTTGATCCAAAATGGCCGACTTCCTGCTGGGAGTGTAAACGGGTCCAATAGTCATTTTTCTCAGTTCTGATGGTTTGATGTTTTAACTCAGTTCAGGTCTAAATAACAGCAGTGGATGTTTTTAAATACTCTAGGGGGCGCTGTGTTGATATTTCACCATAATCACTTCTTACTGATCAATAATTGATTGAAATGATCAGCTGTCCTCTGGCTCCTCTCTGATCAATAAATTATTGACTTCATATCGAAATATTTCATCCACCAACCAGGAACCAGATATATCAGCTGAACCAGAACCAGAACCAGAACCAAAGCTCAGAGAGAGAACCAGTCAGGACTGGAAACCAGAAGAATGTGGAGTTAAAACTCACCTGATCAGATCTTTGCTTCTCCTTCTGTTCACACAAACCCAGTGGGAGCGAACTGGAGAACCGGACCGATTCTCCAGAACTTTAATGGGACCCACCTGAGGCTCCGCCCCCTGACAGCAGAGGTGTGTTCACCTGTTGAATAACAAGAAACCAGGAAATAATGTTAAACAACAAGTTCACGTTTAGGTTTAAAGCTTCTTTAAGTTTGAAACATATTCAGGATTTTAATCAATATTTGATTAAATTAATGGAGATTTTCAGTTTCATCTATAAAGAAATTTAACAAATAAAAGTAATAATAGTTGCTGCTTGTTATGATCTGAGCCAACAGAACCAAGAACCTTGAAATGTTGATGTTTCTCCATCTGACATGTTCATATTAAATACAGATTTTATTCATTTATTTAATCTTGTTTAATGTTGATATGAAGGAAACTTTCCATGATGATTCTCACCTGATCCTCCTTCATTCGTGAACATAAAGTTCTTTAACCTTTGTCTCTTTTAGCCTGGAGGCTTCAAGTTGTTCAACTAGTTTGTCTCAAACGTTTCCAACGAAAATTAAAAACCTGCAGAGTTACAAACAGGTTTTAAGTTGCTGCTGCCGTTCACTGGAAGATGTTTACCAGTTTGTCTCTGCTGTGCAGGAATGTTTCCTCGTTGCCAACATGCCTGAAAAAAAAGTTCAACCTCCAAACATTAAGATCCGTCCAGCAGGAACCTTTTCTGATGTGTCATAAATGGAAGGTGAAGGTTTCAGATCAATGTTAATCAAACTAGTAAATATCATTTAACACAAAATTCCTGATGCAGGAATTACCTGGGAACACTTCAGGGTGGGGTCATAAGGTCGTCCATCAGCGGCCCGCTGTGTTTTTTGGGTTAAAATATTACAAAGTTTTGAGTGTCATAATTCAGAGGAGGGTTGTGAAGCCCTCCTCTGATTGTTTTACTGATAAAAGTGAATAATCTGTTTCTCCTGATCTTATTGTTCCTGACTCACCTCAGGCTCCGCCCCTTCTCACTACGGTACAACAGTATCAGCCCGGCAGGCTGATGAAGCAGAGGAAACCCTGACTTCTAGTTCTAGTTGGTCTCTTGCTGCTCTTGGTCTGGTCCCTCACTAGGAGCCAGTGACTAATAACTTCAGCAAAACACATGAGCTTCTTTTCAGTCAATTATTTCTTAATATTGATGAATCATGCAGATTATTTCACTGATAACATTTATAACATTTACCCAAATTATGAGTGAAACAATCTTCCAATTAAATAAGTAACTAATTCTCCTGGCAAAATTGAATAAATTATAGGTAAATCTTTATTATTGCAAACCTTCATTCTGTCCACCAGGAGGCAGAAATGAGTAACAGATGTTTATTTAAGACTCATTTAATCATCAGATAAAAGCTTTACATTTAATAACATTCTAAAAACAGCAGAAATTCTCAGAAAACATAAAAAAACAACAAAAGTTAATAAAATGAGTCATAGGAGACAAGAAATATGATTAAAACCAGCAGAATAACAATTAAATGATCATAATGTCCATCATATTAATGTTAACCTAAATATCTATTTTCATTTGATTTTATCTCTGATTTGACTAAATGTGTTTAAATTGTCCTTCTTGTGTTTCCATCCAGTTCAAACTGACTTCAGGTTCTTCAGACTTCACACAGTCAGACATTAGAAGCAGAAACTATTGAGCAGGTTTCCTCCTGTTTCTCATCCTCATACAAATATTTACACAACAGTGAAACTTCTCGGCATAGAATGCTAATTAATGAGTGGAATTATTGATTTCCCTTTAAACTAATCAAAACTATTGATCACATTGATGAGCTCTAAATAAAAAACTGTCATATTTCAGAATTTTAAAGCTCCAAATCTGGTGGGAAAAGCCTTAAATTCCCAGATGTTGAGGAGCCGTCGGGTCCAATCAGAGTAAAACTTGGTGCTGATCTGCAGGATTCTTCAGAACCGACCCGGTTAGCGGGCCGGAAGCGGCTGCATCTGCAGGGAGTCGTAGGTGTCTCTGGTGACCGAGCTCAGACCCTGAAAGCAGCCCATCAGTTAATCAATCAGCTGATCAGAGCAGATGTTGGACGGGTCGGAGCGGTCCGGTCCAGAGCGGTCCGGTGGGGTCGGTACTCACCTGGTAAACCTGCTCGTTCTTCCGCTGACGCTGCAAAAACAAGAGTTTTTAATGCAACCGGTTCCAGAACCTGACAGAACCTCATCGTGTTCAGACGCTCACCTCTCTCCTCACAGGAAGCTCTTTATACGTCGGTTCTGATCGTTTCTGCAGGCCCTGAAACCCAAACAGAACCAGTTAGATAAACATCCAGAGGTCACTGCGGTTCTGTTCTGGACGGTTCGTCTGGTACCGTGTAGGTGGAGTCATCCGGCGCTCTGCGGTTCTGAGAGACACAACGAGAAGAAACAAGATGAAGCATCTGAACAGAACCAGAACCTTCAGAACCGGACATCTGGACTCACCCGTCCTCGCTCCGGGTCGGTCATCAGCGGCTCGTAGGTGTCGCCCGTCGCTCTGCTGAGAGACTGAACACAAAAACACATGAAGACGAATTCAAGAGAAAATCTGAGCTGCGACACGACGAGACGACGGGACTCACAGCGTAGGTTCCATCGTCTGAGCCCTTCGCTTTGGTTCTGAAGAACTGGAACACAGAAGGTCCAGAATAAGTTCTGAAAACTCACAAACCGTCTGAAAGAACGAATTTATAAAAATATGTTTGTGATGACAGTTTGTTATGAAGCTGATCGACTGTGAAAATATCGACCTGCAGCAAAACCACCAATCAGAGCCAGGAGGAGGGGCTTAGTGCTGTCAATCATCCTCATGTATTCACTGCTGAATGTGTTAAAGGCAGAAAAATGACTTTATGTTTCAGGAAAACTGTTTGTTTTCCTTTTTCTACCAAACAAACAGGTTTTAATCTCAACCAGAATTTTATTGAAGGATAGTTTTGATATTTTATTTCACTTGTTTTATTGATTTTAGATATTTAAAATGTTTTTCAGTTCTAGAGCTAAATGGTCATTAAAATGTAAAGTTCACTGATCTGTCTTCTTGATTATGATAATCTTGGTCTTAAATAATAATGTGTTCCTGGTTTGACCCGTCATGGAAACATGTTCTGCCTGGTTCTGCCTGGTTCTGTTGGGTTTGGACCCACCTTCTCCTTGATGAACATGCCGGTCATGATGAGGCCGTAGAGACCCAGAAACCCGTCCAGGTCTGGCTGCAGCTGCTAGAATATGTGTGTGTGTGTGTGTGTGTGTGTGTGTGTGTGTGTGTGTGTGTGTGGTGTGTGTGTGTTTGTGTGTGTGTGTGTGTGTGTGTAGAGGGGATGTTGATTTAATGCTTAGGAACATTTTCCATCAGCAACAAACTCAGCAAGATTTAAAGAACAATGGCTACAGAGGAGGAGGAGGAGTCTCTGTGGTTACTAACCAACAGCGGATGAGGAAGAGTGAGGATGGGGACACAATGCAGACTCAGCAGATTGTAACGTTTTCCACGTACCGTTCCTCCAGCGGTTCAGTTCAGCCTCCAGCCTCTGGATGGCGCTCTTCAGGCTCTTGTTCTTCTCCTTCTCGTATTTCTTCTTCCACTCCTCTGCGGTCAGCTCCAGGTTCACACACACCGTGTTCTTGATGGTCTTCGCCCTGAACCAGACAAGATGGCCACCATCAGTCCATCACAACATCTGCACATCAGGAGGGTTCAAATGTATTTGGGACAAAATAACTGAAAGCCAAAAAAATGACATTTTTAACAAATAAAATCACAAAAATTGTTGTGATTCTTTTAATATACTCAACAATAAACAAAGCATAAATATTTAAATTTAAAAAGTAAAATTACTCAGAGGGTTTTTGTAGAATTTTTTGTAAATTGAAAAAAACTGAAAAAGTATTTATCTACTCTTGCTAATAAAAATAAAATGTCCTGGAAGCTTGAATCCAGCAACTAAAAGCAGATTTTAGTTCATAGATGTGAAGTTTTGAGTAAAAGACAATGAGTGCATGTTCTAGATACCATGACAATAGAAGGGAACCAAAAGCTAGAAACAGATGATCACTGTGTGATGCATCTAACATGATTTTCATTTAAAAGTTGTAGTTTTGTCCTGATTTATTTTCTTTTTGTGCTTTGAGTCCCGCACTAAATCAGTCCTCGGGCCGTAAATGGCCGCGTCCCTCACTTTGAACACCTGAGTTAGTTTGCAGAACTGACATCAACTTTCACCTGCACACGACCCAAAGATCTGAAACACTGCAGGCGAACATACATGACATCTGACACGCATGGTGGTGGCAGTATCATGATGTGGAGCTGATTACACTCTCAATTCATTGCAGAGAGAGGACACAATAAAAAAAGGGAGCATCACTTTTAAATTCCCCAACTTTACTTCAAATCAACATCTACAGATGGGGTGTCCAAACTGCGGTCTGAGGGCCATTTGAGGCCCCTGAAATGATATTTGTCGGCCTCCAGACAACAAGTCAAGAAGAGCCTCCAGCACAAGCAACAAGAATGCAGCGAATGGTTTCTGGATGGTAAGACAACCACAAAACACTTGTCTTTTCCAGCAGCCATTGTATCAAACATACTGAAGCTCATCTTGGGTTGCTAGGTAACTGTTTGCTAATTTGTGACGTTACATTCTGGAGGTTTTTAGTAAACCAAAGAAAACAACAACAAAATAACATTAACATTTAGTTTTTCGCAGCGTTTGGACTGTTCCTAGAAGCAGCCGAGATCCAAAACCTGAATGTGTTTCCTTTAGCTGTCGCTCCAGAGAAGAAGCCAGGAGTACCTCTGTCCAAACATGAGCGTGGACTTGGTCTCGGCCTCGTTGTAGACGGACGGCGAGCAGCAGATGATGATGGTGGTGCGGCAGTTTCCTCCCAGGGAGTCCTGCAGGATCCGGGTCATCTTGCTGTCTCTGTACGGCACGTGGGTTTTCTGGGGGAACCGGGATCAGATCAACCATCTCCAACTCGCTCCATCAGAACCTCAGGGAGAACCAACTCACCGTTCCCTCAGCCAGAGCCGAGATGACGTTCCCCAACGCCGACAGAGATTTGTTGATGCACCGCCCCCTCTGCTCCGGTCTTGCTGACCTGTCAAACAATCGGACTTTATGAATCTCACAGCTCAGCAGAGGAATGCGACCTCATTAATCTCAGACTGACCTTCTCGCTGCCGGCCAGATCCACCAGGTAAAGCTTCCCTGACAGTTTCTTCTCCGTTTCCACGTTTTCCTGCTTGATGTTGATCAGAAAGATGCTGTGGCTGCGAGAGCTGTGCTCATTCATGTCTGCAGCAGAAAAAAGAAAAATCATTCATTAAAAAAATATTTGATTCATAAATCATCTTCTGCTCATTTTATGTAAAAAAAAGTCCCTTTTAAATAAGCCAACGCCACATAGGCAATGATGACAGAAGATAAAAAAGTCAATCAAATGTTGTTTTAATCCATTTTCTGCAGCAGTTGCACATATAATCATTTTACCAGATTGTGTTTTTTGGTGAGAAAAACTAAATTTCCCAAAAGATCGTCTGATTTTACTCCACCCAACAACATAATAAAGATATTTAGTAGGAAAAATAAACCCTAACAGGAAATATTTTACCAGCAAAAATATGTTTTTGAACAAGATTTTTGATATCTTTATGGAAATATAATTTTTAACCGAATTTTTTTTGCAAATGCATTTTAAATGCTCTCGGGCTTACTGCACCCTACTGGCCAACAGTAGGTAGTTCAGGGTTATTTTTGTACTTTTTGATGTGAAATTTCATTTTGCCAAAGAAATCCACAGTATAGCAGCTGAAACTGAGAGAAAATGTGTTATTTGTCTAAATGATATCAATAAAGGCATGCAGCAACAAAACACAGATCAAAAAGTTCATGATTGCAGAATTAGACTTCAGTATAAAACAAAAAATGGTAAATCTGCAGCAGGCACAAAACATGTCTTAGACTTGTTCTACATATTTTCTGTTTTTGTAAAAAGTTATAATTGAATAAATGTGATAAATAAATATGTTTACGTACTTGTCACTGCCACGTGCCGATTGGCCTTTCCCTCGTCGATGACGTCCATCACTTCCTCAGGACTGGACACGAAGCGCTCAGTGCAGCCCTGAAACAGAGAGCAGGCCGTTACAGCTGGAACAACATCATTTACAGATAAAAACATCGAAAATATGTTTGTGTCAAACCAGATCTAACCCTCATTGAAGAAGTTGAAACTCGTCTTACTGACCTTCACATAGGGCACTCTGTTCTTGTCTTCATGCACAGCGAGGTTCGTCTTCGACACTGAAAGCAAGACAAAGATCTCAAAACTCAGCTGGTGCTAGAATTGAGAAAGATCCTCAGTAAAATGTGGATTCCTGAAGGTCAGAACGTGGAAGTGGGAGAACAGACTCACCGTCCAGCAGGTCTCTGATTTTACCCAGGTAGATTTCAAAATAAGAAACCTGCAGAGAACACACAAATTTAGAGTCTGGTCACTGCTTACTGAGAATTTAAACATTTTGTATTTATTATTACTCTAATCATAAATGTAAGGTCTACTAACCTGGTAGTCACGTACGACAAGGGAATCAGTGACTATAAATCTTTATGATCAATTAGCGTATCAGAAACTAGGTTCATCTCAGGAGGAAAAAGTGAAACAAAGAGTTGAACAAAACACATATTTATTACACATTTTGGCAATAACACGAACAGAACAAAATAGTCAATGTTTTCCTCTAGGAGTCCTAAGTCAAGTCAGTCAAGTTCAGGGGTTTCTTTTCCTTTGATTCGGTTTCAGTTCAGTTTTCAGATCTGAATGTCATGTTGTAGCTAACCCTAACCCAATCCCACCCATCTAGTGGAACAGAAGGTTCTTCTTTGGCATCGTAGTGGACACAATGTGAATCTGATTTTGTGGATCCTGGCTCGCTGTTCTTCATGTGTTGTTCCTCAACACAAAAAACCAACAACCTGCATGTAGCAGAAATATCTTTCACTATAGTGTTTTATGCAACTCTAAGTCACCTCAGTGAAATTTTATCTCCTCTCCGTGTAGATAAAATTATTTGTACTTGTGATAAATAACTTTTGTCTTTTAACTCAACAAACATCACAAAAATACTATTCACTGAATTGATATCAATATCTTATTTTTTTAGCACTCTTAAATTCCATACAGCGAAATAAATTAAATACCTCATCAGTATCACCATTTCAAAAGAAAAGGTGCAATATTAGCAGAATAGCCTTTGAGTTAGCGAGAAACATTTCTAATTCACTTACAAACATCATGTAGAAACATGCATTCTGACCCATAAACAAGTATCGCCGATTGTTTTTGTTTTTTCCTTTCAACTTTAAACTATAAAATTTCATGACAATCCAACCTTTAATACATAACAGCAAAACATTAGCTTGTGGCTAATCGATAGCTAACGAGCTAATTATAGCACAGAACTCACCGGAGATTCGCAGCAAGGAAAAGAAATAAATTAAATCTCAAAATCTAATTCTACATTAGAGAGATTTCTAAAAAAACTAAAAAACATCGACATGACGGCACCAGGTCCAGTTCTGGTTCTGCCCTCTGACCTCTTGGCCTCAACCGGCCTGCACAGGTAGAGATAGGCCAGGTTCTGGAGCCACAGTGATGCTGATCGGTGATACGAACTGGATTCTGATCCGAATCCTGAGACGGATTCAAGCTGCAGCTTCAACATCAGAACCAGATGAAGTTTCTTCTTCACTAAAGAACATTTCAGATTGAGTCTCTGAATGAAGGAACTGATTTCATGAACACAAGAGAGTCAGAGGGAACCGGGTCAGAGAGAACCGGGTCAGAGATGGAACCGGGTCAGAGATGGAACCGGGTCAGAGAGGGAACCGGGTCAGAGATGGAACCGGGTCAGAGATGGAACCGGGTCAGAGAGGGAACCGGGTCAGAGATGGAACCGGGTCAGAGAGAGAACCGGTCAGAGATTAGATGTTAATGTTATTTAAATACTTTTATGAATTGATAATCATTTCAGTTTGAGATGAGTAAAATTTAATTTGCTGCTTTTGAATAACAGTTTATTGTTTCAGAGAGAAAAACAACAGAAGTAAAATTTATTATTTCAAATGAAAGCTAACAGAGGAACTCGTTTCTATGGCTCTTAATGTGAAAGTACTCACCGGAAAGTGAATGTAGTTTGTAAACGCTCTAACTTTATCAAGTAGGTGTAATTATCATCTGTGTCCACTAGAGGGCAGAAACCGCCCTGCTCTGATATTAATAGTTCAGTTCGCGGCTCTGCAGCTAAAATATCAACATTATTCTGACTGTTTGCAGGATAATTTAACTTTTCATAAATATTTTCCTACCTTCAGACCGGAAGCTCAGCATCTTATCGCCTAAACCAGAGTTTGTTTCAGCTCTGTTGGAGCTGAAGCTCCAGTTTTAAGAACCACAGCTCCCCTGAAGCCGCTGCTAGTCTGTTAGCATCGTTAGCTCCGCTCAGAGTCTCTGCGGGATGTTTTCGTCTCTGTGGAGATGCTTCTAGTTCACACTGACAGATAAAACTCTGATTTCCAGAAACCAGCTGCAGCTCTTCAAACTCACCTCTATATTCAGAGCGGGGTATTTACGTCCTCTGGTGGCCTTAGTGGGAACTACAGCCCTGATAATGCTGCATTATTTATGTTTAATATCCATTAATGTGGAGTTTAGAGAAAAACTAAAAGACATCTTGAGTCATTATCACAGATTTCTGACTCGTATATTATTCAGACATATTTTGATTCACTGTTTGGAGTTAACTTTGATCTGACGTTATAAAATTTTACATTAAAACAAACATCCGGTTTAACAATTTATATGAAGAATGTCTGTAGTTATGATAGTTCACCACCAGAGGGCAGTAAGAACTCAATCAACCATCATAAAACTAATACTTTAAACTTTTCACTAGTTTCTAATGACAAGTTATATTAACTTAATCCTGTGAATGATAATTTATGTTTCATACTTGTAAGTTATTAGAGATGGAGATTAATTATTAGAATAATTTAGACACAAAGTGAACAACAACTACTTATAAAGTAATATTTTATTTTACTATAGATGGAAATTTAGTTTGAAAAAATCCTACATTTTATTGTGTAACAATCCCAGAAATATTAACTGTGGCTAATTTTGAGAATGAAAGTATGAAAAAGCTTCAAATATCAAGAAAAAACAACCAGCTGACATAAGAACAACTGTTCTTTATTATTTTAAAAACTGTTTAAAATCATAAAATAAAGCTGCTGTATTAAACTCTTTACAAGACGTTTTATTTCTAATCAGACTGAATAAAATCCTGCAGTGACTCTTATTTAATGATAGTAATGTAAGCTGACTGATCTGACTTTATAACAGTGAAAATTAAAACAAAGAGAAACATCTGGTTGAACAATTTCTATTGATGATGTAAATAATGAATAAATCCAGAACGACGGCAGGATGACCGATGGAGAATGTCCTGATAAGTGAGGAAAATTAACTGTTTCATCTCATGAACATATAAACTTTTATCCAAGCATCATCAGAGGTGGAGTCGCTCTACTCGTCTGTATCAGCGCTGAATTTTCCTGCGTACCTGAACACATCTTCAGTAAAACCAGCCTCACTGAAGCCAACAGACCAGAGCTACGTTGCAGGAAAACTCTGAAGCTTCTTGCTGGTTTTGGCCTCTAAACTGAGACGCGCTCTCATAAGGAGTGAAATGTTGCACTAGGTGCAGGAGATGACCTTTAACCCCTGGTCCCAGGTTTTAGGCGGTGTTGAGGTGAAGAGCGAGGCTCCTGATCTGCTGTGAGTGACGTGACGCTCGTGGAAGTTCTGCATCCTGTTGCAGCTTCATGTTGGAGACGTGAGGTTTTGCTTCTCCTGTCAGGGATTTGATGGGAAACGAGTCACAACATTCAGATGATTTCGTCACTTTGACGATGCAGACTCTGGTTCCTCAGTGTTTGGTCTGTCAGAACGCTGGCTCAGGTTTCTCCTCTAGTTTTCTTTAAACTCGTTCCACTTTAAATCCACACAAATAAACCACAGAAAGTTATTTTCTCATCTTCTGATGCAAATTTGCATCCATCAACAAAAGCAGAAAATAAAACTGTTCTCCTTGAACAACAGCTGTGCAAACTGATCCCATCACATCTGTGAGCAACAAGGAGTTAATCTCTGGTTCACCTTTGACCTTTTCTTCCTTCTTGTTGCATCAGAAACTTAAAGTGAATAAAGACGGTTTGAGTGAAACCAGGTTCAGGTGGACTGAAGTCGTCTTCACTGTGAACTTCTTCAACTTTCTGCTTCACAACAAAACCTTTCAAATCCAAACACACATCCAAGCAGCCGAGTCCAAATGATCCACGTTCAAATATTGTTTCTTTTCTCTGCAGGATCTGGTCAGGACGTCTGGATCTCAAGTGGATTTAATGCCACAGATCCAGAGGAAGTTTTACTGTTTGGCTCTGAATCTATAGAGCTGCTATCATGTCTGATGTTAGATCAACTTTTTTCACCTCAACAGAATAAAATGACATTTTGTCCCATTAACAAACTCTTTAAAGCTTTTTAATGAAATTTATGCTTCATGTTTTTGCTCAATTCAACTTTTCTAACAAACTCAGAGTATTTTTCTCTCTTTTGTTCCTGCAGATCATCAAACAGATCAGATGAAAATAAAACTGAAAATCTTCAACAATCGACGTCTGGAAAACATTTGAAATAGAGATGGAAAATGTTCTGAGGTCAAAGGTCATCATCTTGATCCAGAGTCTCTTTAGACTCAAACTGCTGCAGCTTCAACCTGTGAGGATCAGCAGGACACAGAGACATTCTCTACTTTACAGAGATCATCAGTCCTCCCACCTGCAGAGAGAAGAAGGAAGGAGAGCAGATCAGTGAGTGTTTCCAGTAGCAGTCAGTGACGCAGCACATCCAGTAGATGGTTTCCAGTCAGACTGATCTCAGAGCTGTGACCAAGATGAACCTGATCAGTTGTTTCCTGTTGAACTGAGAGAACAAGCAGGTCTGAGATCAGATCTGCTGCTGTTTGATGAATGAGGACCACTGTCTCTAGACATGTTGGACGCTGGAGTCCAGCTGGACGTCCTGGAGACATGGACACAGCAACAACACAGCAAGCTGCTGCTCCTCTGATTGGCTGATTGCTGTGTCAATCAGGAAGCCTGAACCATTCTCCTCCCACTGAGAAGCTGCAGCTTTACTGGGAACACTGGATCTTTGCTTTGATGCTGACTGGGTTTAGTTCAATATGCTGACAGCAGCTGGACTCACTGCAAACATTTACTTACTCTAAAGTCTCTACAAGATCCATCAGCTGCTGAACATCTGATTTCTCCAGGTTGTTTCCATACAGGTCCAGTTCTGTCAGACGGGTCGGGTTGGACTTCAGAGCTGAGACCAAATAATCACAGCTGATCTTTGACAACCTGCACCACTCCAACCTGAATAAAGAATAAAAGATGTGAACCAACAGGATGCAGGTTAACCAGTCCAACAGAACCAGTTAAAGATTCTCATGAATATTAATGCCAACAAGCTGCTGCTCCAATAAAGACCTGCTGACTTCAGAACCAGAACCAGAACCAGAACCAGAACCTGGTACTGGGTCATGATGTGTTGGAGGATTTTAGTCAGTAAAATCATTCCAGGTTCTGATCAAAGTGTTGAAGCATCTATCATTGATTATTGATTTGTTCCTGTCAGATTCCAGAAATTCACTTTTCTAGACTGGATGGCCTTTGACCTGCTTGACCTGAGGGGGATTTCTACACACTGGGGTCCGAATGCTGTCCTGTTCTGACCTCAGATCAGCAGGTCCAACTCAGTTACACAGAGAAACTAAAAATTAAACTCTGGATCCAGGAACAAACTCAGAAAATATTGATTAGATCAGAAGAAATGAACTTTGATTTATGATCAATTATATAGAATTATTCACAGAAATATCAATAATTACATTATTACATACATCAATGTCTCCAGTCTGCAGGATTCAGTCTGTAGAAAACCACAGAGATCCTTCAGTCCAGAACCTTCCGGGTTGGTTCTGTACAGGTCCAGTTCTGTCAGATGGGTCGGGTTGGACTTCAGAGCTGAGAACAGAGACGTCCAGCTGGTCTCTGATAACCTGCAGTCAATCAATCTGAATAAAGAATAAAAGATGTGAACCAACAGGATGCAGTTAAAACTGAAATATGAACAAATAAAGAATAAAATGTATAAATTAATTTCCCTGAATGTAAAAAAACATGATGAATGATTCTAACGTCTGATCCAGTCAAACTGGTTTAAAGAGTCCAAACCAGCAGAACCAGAACATTTGATCAACAAAGAAAGTCAAGTTGTCTCAAAGTTTCTGAGGATCTTAAACTCAGTGGATGTTTTTCTCTCCATGTTTCCTTCCAGGCTCTGGATTCTCCGATGCTCTGTCCATTGATCTGCTGATATTTTATGGCTCCAGTTTTTCTTCATTAATCTATTAATGATGTTTTCTTGCTGCTTGTATTTGAACTGCAGCTCATTGCTCAGTATGACAGATGGAAACGGGTTGATTTCAATCCTTTTATCATATCATCACATTCTGAAAGTTGATCATTTTGTGCTGATTCAGTTCTGAACCGTCAACTAGAAAAATATGATCCTTTTCTCTGTGAGGTCATTGTGGGTCATTTGGTTCTGGTTCTGATCGTTCATCAGAGACGCTGCAGAAATGGGAATATTGATCAGATATCAGCTTCTTTAATCTGGTCTAGTTAAAGCACTGCACACCTGGACTCTGTAACTGGACTGGATCATCAACTAATAGCAGAAGATTTAAAGCTAATGTGGGATTTATGGATCTTCAATAAAGGGACATTTCATGTTGACCTTTGACCTGCTTGACCTGAGGGGGATTTCTACACACTGGGTCCGAATGCTGTCCTGTTCTGACCTCAGATCAGCAGGTCCAACTCAGTTACACAGAGAAACTAAATTAAACTCTGGATCCAGGAACAAACTCAGAAAATATGATTAGATCAGAAGAAATGAACTTTGATTGATGATCAATTATATAGAATTATTCACAGAAATATCAATAATTATATCATTAAAATACCTCAATGTCTTCAGTCTGCAGCCTTCAGTCTGTAGAAAACGACAGAGATCCTTCAGTCCAGAATCTCCCAGGTTGGTTCTGTTCAGGTCCAGTTCTGTCAGATGGGTCGGGTTGGACTTCAGAGCTGAGAACAGAGACGTCCAGCTGGTCTCTGATAAACTGCAGCCACCCAATTGAAAAGAATAAAAGATGTGAACCAACAGGATGCAGTTAAAACTGAAATATGAACAAATTAATAATAAAAATGTATAAATTAATTTCCTGAATGTAAAAGAAACATGATGAACTGATTCTAACATCTGATCCAGTCAAACTGGTTTAAAGAGTCCAAACCAGCAGAACCAGAACATTTGATCAACAAAGAAACTCAAAGTTTGTCTCAAAGTTTCTGAGGATCTTAAACTCAGTGGATGTTTTTCTCTCCATGTTTCCTTCCAGGCTCTGGATTCTCCGACTGCTCTGTCCATCATTGATCTGCTGATATTTTATGGCTCCAGTTTTTCTTCATTAATCTATTAATGATGTTTTTCTTGCTGCTTGTATTTGAACTGCAGCTCATTGCTCAGTATGACAGATGGAAACGGGTTGATTTCAATCCTTTTATCATATCATCACATTCTGAAAGTTGATCATTTTGTGCTGATCAGTTCTGAACATCAACTAGAAAATATTGATCTTTTCTCTGTGAGGTCATTGTGGGTCATTTGGTTCTGGTTCTGAATCGTTTCATCAGAGACGCTGCAGAAATGGGAATATTGATCAGGATATCAGCATCTTTAATCTGGTCTGTTAAAGCACTGCAACACCTGGACTGTAAACCTGGACTGGATCATCATCAACTAATAGCAGAAGATTTAAAACTAATGTGGGATTTATGGATCTTCAATGAAGGGAGATTTAATGTTGACCTTTGACCTGCTTGACCTGAGGGGGATTTCTACACACTGGGGTCCGAATGCTGTCCTGTTCTGACCTCAGATCAGCAGTCCAACTTAGTTACACAGAGAAACTAAATTAAACTCTGGATCCAGGAACAAACTCAGAAAATATTGATTAGATCAGAAGAAATGAACTTTGATTGATGATCAATTATATAGAATTATTCACAGAAATATCAATAATTATATCATTAAAATACCTCAATGTCTCCAGTCTGCAGCCTTCAGTCTGTAGAAAACCACAGAGATCCTTCAGTCCAGAATCTCCCAGGTTGGTTCTGGTCAGGTCCAGTTCTGTCAGATGGGTCGGGTTGGACTTCAGAGCTGAGAACAGAGACGTCCAGCTGGTCTCTGAGAAACTGCAGTCAATCAATCTGAATAAAGAAAAAGATGTGAACCAACAGGATGCAGTTAAAACTGAAATATGAACAAATCAATAATAAAATGTATAAATTAATTTCCCTGAATGTAAAAGAAACATGATGAACTGATTCTAACATCTGATCCAGTCAAACTGGTTTAAAGAGTCCAAACCAGCAGAACCAGAACATTTGATCAACAAAGAAAGTCAAAGTTTTCTATCAGTCTGGATGAGTTGAGCTATTTCTGCTGGTTCCTGATCATCAGACCCGACTTGGTAACTGGATCAGACCAGTCGGTTCTTCATTAATGGCCTTTGGGTTCCTATTAAAGCTGCTGAAAGCCAATGGAGGCCATTATTTCCTCAGGAGACGGTTCCTCTCTGACCCGGCCCAACAGAACCACAGCCTCAGGACAAAGCTGAGGAACCTGCTGCTGCTGCAAACCTCACTTTCATTCATTGCATCTAGATTGCTTTTCTACAATCAGTGGTTTCTTAGACGTTCATTAATGAGGATTTGAACTCGTCAGTGTTTGTGGCTCTGGAGGATCAACATTTCATTCTGATGTAAAGAATCAGAAATAAAAGCATCTGAATCTTTACCAAACTGAAACATCTCCATCATTCATTCACAGCATTTCAATTATTTTACTCATTTGTTCATCAAAAACATTTTAAAGAGAAAAACTGAAAAACAAAGTTCAATAATCTCAAAGTCTGAAATAAGAAAATAATTAATAAGGTCAAAAGTTTAGAGATTTTATTCTGATGATTAAACATGTTGTTTTAAAATAATATATATTAACATTAAATTGATTAACTATTGATTAAAGAATCAATAAATGATTTTATTGAATAAATAGAGAAAACAAACCTCAGAATCTTCACTTTACTGACTGAATTCTCCAGGATCTCAACCAGATGCTTCATATCAGATTCTCCACCTTTTTCTATGTAGATCTGATTTATTTCCAGTTCAGTCAGATCTGGGTTGGACTTCAGAGCCGAGGCCAAAACTTCACATTCAGCCTTTTGGAGCGAACAGTCACCAAGTCTGTGATTAGAGAAGAAATAAATTCAGTTCTGATGAAATCAATCTGGATCATAAACAGACTAAAATATGATAACAGTGATGTCATCATCTGATCATCATCTGATCAATATCTACTGAGTTTAACCCCACAGAGAATCTGTGCAGTTCCTGGTTAGAGTCCAGGTTCTGGTTCTGGTTCTGGTTCTGGTCCAGGTTCTGGTTCTGGTTCTGGTCCAGGTTCTGGTTCTGGTTCTGGTCCAGGCTTCATGTCCTCAGACCTTCAGCTGCAGTCAGATGTGAAGATCTTCTATCATCAGTGAAGGAAAGTTCAGTTTCTCTGCAGCAGCTGATGAAGAGGCTGACTGAGCTGAATGAAGGAAACGACTGGAGATGATGGAGAGGAGGAGGAACTGCTCACAGCTCTGACTTGGACTAGACCGTTTAGATCTTCCACCAAGCAGGAAGTGAGTTATAAATGAAGTGAGCAGAACAGGAAGTCCAGCTGTGGACCTCTGGCATCTCTGGGTTTGTTGAGCCAATATCTGCTGCATCATCATGAATAATAGTAATATATTGTATAGAAACATGTTTCCCAGCAGCAGGTATTAAATGCTGCCACAGAGGAAATGGGAGCAGAACAAACACATGATGCTCCAGTTCTGTCTCCGTCCATCTGCTGGATTTGATGCTTTAACAAAGTAGAAAGTGGACAGTCGTCAACCTGCTGCAGCTAAAAGCTTCACGTTGTTCTGGTCGTCCTGCAGAGCAGCAGCAGAAACCGGTCCTGCTGCTCCTTCGGGTCTGAACCGTCCTCTCAGACTGTTGATCTGAGAGGAACTGGGACAAACTGGTTGGAAGAGGGACACATGTCTCTGCAGTGGTCTGTCCATTGTCTCAGAGGAATAAAGGTTTGGATGTCAGGAGAAATTGTTGCTAAACTCCTAAAGAGCTGAAGAGCAAAACCCCTGGAGGAGACGGAGCGTTTGGGTCCAGCAGCATTTCATGGTGAAGCAGTGAAAGTTCTCCAGTCACTAGAAGAGGCTGGATGTCTCCAGAGTTGAAGCTCATGTCTCTGCAGGTCTTCATGGAGGACAGCTAACAGCTTCAACAAAGGCTGCAGATGAAGAGTGATGAGGAAAATGGTTCCAGCTCTGGAAGCAGATTCTCAGAGCTTTGGGAGGATCTGACAGAAACTAGAACTTTTTCTGGAACCAGACGACAAAAACCACATTTTGGTCTCATTTACAAACTCAGAGGAAACTAGAGGGAGGAGGAAGAGGAGAGGATGATGAAGATCAACACTGTTCACATAGTTTATAATTAATGCAATGATTTATTTCAATGGTCAACATTTTATTAAACCCAACAATAATTTTATAAAACAGTCAAAGATCCTAAATATGAATAATGGAGCAGCGGCTCAATGAGTGAAGAGTTTAAAGTTTAAAAGTTTCTCTGGCTGATTGGATCTTAGAGAAAATAGATTTTCTAGAGTTCAGGGTTTTCTATTCATTTCATCCTGAAAACTGATAAAAAGTGAAATATTTTTAAAATGATCAAAATGTGTAAAACCAGAAGCTGCATCTGTCCTGGATGAGCTGAATGTTTAGATGTTTGATTGGCTGAAATAATCCAGAGGATGAAGGAAGTAGATAAAGAGCAAAAACATCCAGAATCAACTTGAAGACAGAAGAAGAAACAGGAGGACAATAGAGCTGAATCAGCATCACAATGAAAACATCTGGACTCACCGAGCCTTTCTGCAGTTCCTCACAGCTGGAACCAGTCTCAGTCGTCCTGATTCTGATGTGTTGTACTTCTTCAGGTCCAACTCATCCAGAACCTTCTCTGACATCTGCAGCATGAAGGCCAGAGCTGAACAGTCAGTCACTGAAAGCTCCTTCCCTGAATCCAGCAGCCGTTGGATCTCCTGATAAAATGAGACGTCGTTCATCTCCACCAGACAGTAGAAGATGTTGATGCTTCTGGCAGCAGAGATTCTATCAGTGTTCATCTCCTTCAGGTTGGTGATGATCTCTGGATGGTTTCTGGACTGGTCTCTGTCTGACCCAGTAGATCTTCTAAGACTCTCTGGTTGGACTCCACAGTGAGACCATGAAGGAACGGACAAACAGGTCCAGGTGGCCATTTGACTGCGGAGGGATTTCTTCATGACTTTCATCATGAACTCATCTAGAGATGTTTCTCTGTATTCGTCTCCCAGGAACGTCGATCTCCTCTGACTTCCTGCTGGTGAAGCAGTGGAGCATGTAGACTGCAGCCAGAACTCCTGGATGCTCAGATGAACAAAGGAGTAGACGGAGACGTCGCGTGTCCCTCTCTCTCTTTTAAACATCTCAGTGAAAACTCCTGAGAACAACGCAGCATCTTGGATGTTGATGCCGCACTGTGTGAGATCTTTGTCATAGAAGATCAGGTTTCCCTTCAGCAGCTGATCAAAAGCCAGTTTTCCTAGAGACTCAATCAGCTTCCTGTTCTCTGGACTCCAGATAGATTTGGTCTTTTTTCCTCCATCATACTTTTCCTCCTTGATGTTGAGTTGAACCTTCAGGAACTCTATGTACATCTCAGTCAGAGTCTTGGGTAGTTTCTCTCTCTCTCTGGTCTCCATCACATCCTCCAGAACTTTAGCAGTGATCCAGCAGAAGACGGGGATGTGACACATGATGTGGAGACTTTTGGATTTCTGGATGTGGGAGATGATCCTGCTGCCTTCTCTTCATCATCTCTGAATCTCTTCCTGAAGTATTCTCCTTCTGGGGGGTCAGTGAACCCTCTGACCTCTGTTACCATGTCAACACACTGAGCAGGGATCTGATTGGCTGCTGCAGGTCGTGTGGTTATCCAGAGGAGAGCAGAGGGAAACAGTTTCCTCCCGATGAGGTTTGTCAGCAGAACATCCAGTGAGCTGGACTCTGTAACATCAGTCAGGATCGGATTGTTGTTGAAATCCAGACTAAGTCGACTTTCATCCAGACCATCAAAGATGAACAGAACCTGGAACGATTCAAAGTTTCTGATTCCTTTGGTTTTAGTGAATCGTTCATGAATCAGTTCTAATAAGCTGAACTTTTTCTCTCTCAGTAAATTCAGTTCTCTGAAGGTGAATGGAAATATGAAATCAATGTTCTGGTTGGTTTTGCCTTCAGCCCAGTCCAGAGTGAACTTCTGTGTTAACAGTGTTTTCCCAATGCCAGCCACGCCCATGGTCATCACTGTTCTGATTGGTTGATCTCCTCCAGGTGGGACTTTAAAGATGTCTTCTCTTCTGACTGTTTCTTGATTCCTGGATGCTGTTTCAATCTGTCTGACCTCATGTTCCTGGTTGACCTCTCTAGTTGACCCCTCTGTGATGTAGAGCTCAGTGTAGATCTGGTTCAGATTGGTTTTATTTCCAAGTTCAGCGACGCCTTCAGAGAGACTTTGGAACATCATCTTCAGAGACTCTTTAAGGTCAGGCTGATACAGACCAACAATATCTGATAAAACAGACAAAGACAGTAGACACTTCAGTTAATCACAATGAAACAATTACATTTGATTTTCTCTGAGGAGGTTTGAATAGAAACTTTAATGAAGAAATAATTACATTTTTATAGATAACAATAATATTTTCTCATGTAAACAAGAAAACATTCCAACTTTAGTCTTTGAGGGAGAAATTTTGAGATTTAATTTGTAATTCTGTGAAAACTCAGGCTTGATCTCACTGAGGCGACAGATAAATGAAAAAAAGTAAATAAATAAGTAAAAAGCTCAAACCTGATAAAATCTGCTAGGTAACAAAAAATGTAAATATATTTCTTACTGCACAGAGATGATTAAAATTAGTTTTGCTCTTAAATTTTTCATGTTTTTCTCTAATTGAGGTTTCAGAAATGTTTAACGCAGAGTGACCTCTGACCTTTGAGTTTTATCAAACAGTTTTTTTATTGTAATCCTGATCAAAATAAATCTAGAAAAAAAAAGCACTAAGATCAAAGTTTTACAAATGTCTTATTGTACCTAAAGCAGAAGAGATTCTCAGCAGCTCAAACCATCGTCTGATGATCCATGTAAATGTTTAGGCCTTGAATTTATTAATCATCTGTCCTGAAACAAAGCTGAGACCACTGACTAACTTTCTATGATTGTATATACACAGTACACATGTCTATTGGGAAGATTTACATCAAAATATATTCCATGTTCCAGATTTTACTTTGTCGCTCTGAAGAACAGAAAACAATAAAGACGAGAGAAACGATGCAGCTGCTGTTTGCACAAAAGACCAAAGTAAATAATATTAGCTTGCTGTTGTGTGAATTTGCATTTAAAATACATAAAGTTCAGGCGTGACTAATGGTTTACATCTTTTACTGCATAGAATACCGAAATCTATTTATATTTCTAGTGAGTCTTTATTATTATGTTTAGATCCAGCAATGAATTTCTGCAAGAAAATATTAATATTTGGCTTCATTTGAGTCAATCAGAACCAGAACCTGGAGGTTCTCCATTGCTGCAAACAGAGGAGAATTGGCCTCTGATGATTTATATATCTCTGCAGTAAAGAAATATAATTGAGTACATTTATTTTAAAATGTACTGAAAATATTTGATTATTTAAAAAATGTACAGAAGCATTTATTTTATCTGCACTGGGTTCACAAGTTGTGCTGAAGTTTTTGTTGATCATCATTACCCTAACCCTAAACATGCAATGATGCTGCTGAACGCTGGGATAAACCCTGCATTGCTTCCTCTTCATATGCATATTGCATTAATTAACATTGGGACGATAATAGCAGAGATAATTATACCTGCACTAAGCTTCCCCTAAACCAGAGCTTCTCAGTTCCAGTCCTCAGTGCTGCTCTGCTTGTTTTAGTGTCTCTATTTCAGAACAGCTGATCCAAATGACTGTATGACTTTTTCTGCAGTCATCAAGTCCTGCAGAAGCCTGTTAATCACCACAGATTGAATCCAGGCAGAAGAGGAACAACTAAAACATGCAGGGCAGGAGAAACACTGCCCTAAACTAATGTTCCTTGAATAAAGTCTGTCTGTTGTTGCAGTTTTGGTTATTCGTGCTCTTATTCTGAAGTGGCTAAAGAATGTGAAAGCAGTTCTGTTCCTGTCTAGATGTTTAGGGTTCAGAGCCGACAGCAGCGAGCGGACGGCCAATGAAAGGCTCATCGCTGCTCCTATCAGATCAGGGAACCTGTTGTCTTTCCTTTCGTGTTTCCATTTTCTTTCTCCTCTGAAACTCATCCTGCAGCCGAACCTCCTGAAATTTATTGCAACTTTTATCTGTTATTCAGGTTCAGTGCCCACAACCACTCAGGTTCCCCCAGTGCATCACAGGCCTGGCAGGCCACCATGCTTTACATGCCGTGCTGCCAGGCGAAGCTTTGTGTGTTTCTGCTTCTATTAAAAGAAAAAAACTATTTTTGTTTAAAAGATTTATTCTTTAATAAGCTTGACTGCAAGCCTCTCTTCAGGGAGAATAATTCCTGACAGAAAGACGAGTTTCTAGTTTTAACAGTGGATGCATTGAACAAGGACCAATCAGGTTGCTGCAGATCGTTTACAGGCTCAGCTCATCTCGGCTCAGCTTTATGGACATTAATATCATGAGGATGAGAATCCATGTGTCTTTGGAGAATTGATCAAGGAAGAAGTCAAGTTTAAGTCCACTGCTTTAGCTGTGGCTCAATGTGTAGCTCAATGTTCACAGTGAGCTCTCAGAGTTCTCAGCTACATTTAGAGGTTTGTGTTGAGGTGAGAAAGTGCAGCTGTGTGTTTGTGTCTGCATGCTGACTCTGTGTTTCTGCTCTAAAGTCTCAGTTCCCGGTTAGCCGCTGAGTTATTGCCAGAACATTGATCGGTATTGATTTCCTTCATTTTGGGAAATCAATAATCGGCCGATTTTATCCACTGATGTCATCAACCTGAGCAAAGAGCTAAAAATCAACCAGTTTTTTTTCTCTGTGATTTTGACTGATAAATCAAACCTCCTGATCTGGTTCCTCCTCTTCCTCACTCATCACATTGACCTTTCACCTTATAATAATCGCTATTGATCACCACCAATCATCTGATTGGAAAATCCAACATTTACGCCACTGACCTTTGACCTGCAGATGAACCTGTTTCATCATCAGGGTGACTCGTTTCCTGACTCTGCAGGTGTAGATCCCGCTGTCTGCCACTGAGGGGCAGTCCAGAGTCAGACTGAGGTCTTTAGTCTTCAGTGGGTCGTCATCCATCCTGGTTCTGCTGGTCAGGTTCTGTCTTGTTCATGATCATCAGAACCGCTCGGATACACATGGACCGTCTTCTTCTCTCCGTCTCTCCACTCCACTCTGGCGCCACCTGGCAGGTAAATGTTGGTTCTGCAGGGCAGCAGGACAGATTTAACCCCTGAATCCACCTTCACCTGTGGAGCTGAGAGACACAGAGGACAAGATGAGAGAGAGAGAGAGACCCTTCCTTCCTTCCTCCCTTGTAGTTTCCATCTTCACCACTAGGGGCCGCAGCCATTTAGTGAGTAATGTTTAGTTCAGGAATCAGTGCAGATCAGTTGAAGTTGAGTTTGTTGGTAGTTTATGTGTAATTATGACAATCAGTCTATTTGTGTTTCAGAGCATAATGTTTGTATTTTATAACTTTAGACCAGTCGGCCCCAAGTGGGTCCTGGAGGGCGGTTGCATCCTGCAGGTTTTATTCTCTCCTGGTACCAACAACCTGTTCAGCAGGTCAATGTTCTCCTAACGAGCCTCATTGGATCCAGTTGGATTAAACCTGAGACTGAAACATGCAGGTTTGGGCCCTCAGGGGCCACTTTGGGCCCCACTGCTTTAGACATTTTCTGTTTGCTCATTTTGCCCAGAAGAAGCTGAGTTTAACTTTAAAGTGGTGAATTCTGTTGTGTTTAGTTTCTCTCTTTTACTTTATTTAACTTTATCAGTAACTAATGAAACATCCAAACTCCGCCCACTTCCACAGTCCTTCACTGACAGGAAGAGACTTTAAACCTGCTGCTAGTTTATAAATCACTGAACGATTAAAGATCTGCAGCTGCTGCATCAACCTGCTGGTTCTGGTTCTGCTCTGCATCCAGAACCAGAACCATGGAGAAGCAGCTTTCAGCTTCTATGCACCAAAAATCTGGAACAAACTTCCAGAAAAGTGAAAAACAGCAGAATCACTGAGATCCTCTAACACAATGGTTCTCAAATGGGGGTACGCGAACCCCTGGGGGTACGCGAACCCCTGGGGGTACGTGGAGGTACTGCAGGGGTACGTGAAGCTTTTCAAAATATCTTAAAAAAATCAGTCGGCTCCTCATAATAAGTCTTGGGAAAAATTATTTTGTAAAAAGTTTGATAAAATATAAATGTGTGTTCATGCACTGGATTTTATATTCAGTATTTAGTTTCAATATCCTTTAAAATAAAACGGACCCAGCGCACTGTTACCATTACTACACTGTAACTATGGAGACTGGCTAAAGCCTAGCAGCAATGTTGATGAAAGTTCAGATAAAGTGAAAAAGAAGGCAAAACCCGAGCCGAATAAGTACAGAACATACATGGAAAAGTATGTTTTAATGGGATTTACGTCCACAATCTCTGACCCTCCAGGCACTGTGGGTTTTTTTACGGGGAGAAATTAGCCAACGCTAGCATGCAGCCGGCTAGCATGCAGCCGGCTAGCACCTTTCTGTACATATAAATCTGGAACAAACTTCCAGAAAACTGAAAAACAGCAGAAACACTGAGATCCTCTAACAGACTGTAGAGAAGCAGCAGCTGCTGGTTCTGGTTCTGTTCATGTTTCTGATGCTGCATTTGATCTGAACATGAATGAACACAACGATCTGAACTGATGACAGGAACAAACTGTTGACCTCTGACCCTAGGACAGGTCACATGATCTCTCTCACATTCTGGGTCAGAAACATTCAGACTCACCTGGCAGGAAAAAATCTTTAAAATGATATAAAAATCCTGCAGAGACGATGAGAACCAGAACCAGCAGAACCAGCAGAGCTGTGGCCCAGGATGGAAAGGGTTCTGTGGAAAACAGAGAAAGATTGACCTCACTCTGACCTTTGACCTTTACCAGCAGCTCTGACCTGATGCTCTGACCTTTCTGTACATATTTCAGAACCAGCGTGTGTCTCAGGACGTCCTGGTCTCTGTAGACGGTGCAGACGTAGCGTCCAGCGTCTCTGTGTGTGGGATTCCTCAGGGTCAGGCCGACGTCTCCGGTCCTCAGGAAATCTTGGTCCATCTCTGTTCGGTCGCGGTAAATCCGTCCTGGTTTCTCTGGTTGCTGCTTGAGTGAACCATCATAAATTCTGGTTCTGAGCGGGTCCACTCCACTGATGTGTCCTCAGGAAGGAGGGACGATGTTGTGCAGGGCAGGACGACAGAATCTGACCCCTCAGTGACCTCGACCTCCTGCTGATCAGCTGAGAGGAAAAAAGAAGAAAATGATCAGAAACAGTTTGGATCATTTTCTGCTTTCATGTCAGATTTAGTCTCATCACTGTCTCCATGGTTACAGACACTAGGATCAATTATTCATTTTCTCATTTGAACAAATTCATTCATTCATAGAACTTTAACATAGGTTGTGCTGCTTGTTTATCTGACCTTTGACCTTCAGGTGAATCTGTTTCAGGTTCAGTTCTTCTCTTCCATCAGAGATGCTGCAGCTGTAGTTTCCTCCATCAATCTGCTCAGGTTTCCTCAGAGTCAGGCTGAAGTTTCCAGTGTCCAGAGCGTCAGGATTCATGGAGGTCCGGTTCCTGAAACGCTGGTTCTGGTTCTGAAGATCGTCGCCGTTTTCTCTCTGCAGGTGGACGGAGTTCGGACTGAGGTCACTGCGAGTCCAGATGAGTAACGGATTGTCTTCAGGTATTTGACCAGAGTAGATGCAGGGCAGCAGGACAGACTCCGCCCCCTCATTGACCTCCACCACTCCTCCCAGTGCATGCTGGGAAACTGAGGACACAAGATGAGGGTTTAGTGTAGAAATAATGATCAGTTCTTCACTAGAGATGAAAGATTTCAGTCTGTCTGCTAAACGGCTCAGTGATCCTGAACTCTGATCTGTTATGTAACATTAACTCACATTGAGCAAAAAGTCAGAAAACTGATAAAAGTGCATTAAAATAAATACATTTAAAACTGAAAGATGGAAACAGATGAAACTGAAAAGCATGAATTTTCAGAGTTGCTGTTTATTAGCAGAAATCCTGCTGTCAGTTTTCAGCTTGTTTTATCTATTTGATGAGAAAGATTTTTGTTTTAGTATCTTGTGATTGTTGGGCAGATTTTATTTCTGTGACTTTATAAAAAAATAAAATTCTTCTGACTTTATTTTCTGGGTTTCTGGTTCTGATTCTTTCTAGTTACAGAGTTTAAACCTTCCAGTAACTTTCAGTCACTTTCTGCTGTGAAACTGAAGCATTTTGTTGATAAAACAACAATTTGGACATTTCTAAAGAATCGCTGTTTGATCCAAAAACTCATCATTTCATTCTGAATATCATCCACAGATCAACCAGTAAACCAGAGAAGAACCGGACCCACCAGAACCTGGTTCTCCTTTAATGGTCAGACCAGCATCATGCATCAGCGGCAGAACATTATGACCACCAACCTGAGACTGAGGTGAATTCAGGAGAAATAAAGTACAACCAGCAGGCGGCCATCTTGGATTCAAATGAACATGAATGTGAAAAACTGAAGGCAGGAAGGAAACGCAGAACCTTCAACATCTGCAAACATTCATCACTGGTTTCTGGGAGCTTAAGTCCAGATTACTGGTCTGAATGGGTCTCAGTGGTTCTGAAGCTCATAGAACTACAACCTGATAGAAAACATCAGAACCAGATCAGCTGCTGAACCCAAAACAGAGAAATTGAATCCAGACAGAAAACGGCAAAGTGGAGCCACTGGTTGGATGGAAGAGACCAGAATCCAACCAGCAACAATAAACCAGTGAGATCTACTGGGAGGACTGTGTGAGAGACGAGTCACTGGAACCAGAACCTGAGGTTCTGATCCAGAACCATCAACCAGCTGAGGTCACCAGGGGTCATTTAGAGAGAAGAACGGACCAGAACCCAGAAGCTCTGAGTCTGATCAGCAGCTTGCAGAGACTGGAGAGGATGAGGAGCAGAGAGGAAGATGATCTTACCGAGCAGAAGGATCATCATCATCATCATCTTCCTCTCAGAACAGAGAGTCGTCCATCGGATCCCAGCAGCGGATCACCTCTGACTCCAGATCACCGTTTCTACTGGAACCAGCAGAGACACGCAGGAAGAAACTCCACTGCTGATTGGCTGATTCAGACGCTGCTGAACCGGTTCTGATCCAGTTCCGAGGAAAGGTGGGACCTTCAGTTTCCTCATTCAGCCATGGAGCTGTGAGGAGGTTAAAGGTCAGGAGCTTCAGTTTCCTCATAGTTTTGTTGGAGTTTCATCATTTCTGTCTCTGTGATCCTCCAGGTCCGTTTACCGGTTTCAGGACCGACCAGAACCCTGAGAAATAATGACATTTGGTTTTATAAAAACAGATTTTAATGCTGAAAATGATCAGGTGTTACAAGCCATAATGTGATCCAAACGGATCAGAACCAGAGTTACATTCAGCCTGGGAAACATTTAGCAAACCTGATGGATGAAACCGAGTCCATCTGCCTTCAGCTCCTCTATTGGCTAATAAAGCTTCAGAACCAACATCACTGGGTCAGACGTAGTGAGGCGTTTACGTCTCGGTTCTTTACAGGCCACAGAACAAAACTAACTTTATCCCAGTCGTGTTACTAACTCACCTGATCCTCCTTCATTCGTGAACATAAACTTCTTTAATCTTTGTCTCTTTTAGCCTGGAGGCTTTAAGTTGTTCAAATAGTTTGTCTCAAACGTTTCCAACGAAAGTTAAAAACCTGCAGAGTTACAAACAGGTTTTAAGTTGCTGCAGCCGTTCACTGGAAGATGTTTATGAGTTTCTGTCTCTGCTGTGCAGGAATGTTTCCTCCTTCCTCAGTTTGGGTCGAGGTTCATCTGTCACACAGATGGCCTCACTTTTAACTCTACAATATTTTAATTTAATGTCTTTGCTGCATTTTCTAACAAACTGCTTCTGATAAAGCTTAAAATGTGACATTTTAGAGATTGATTTGCTCTCTGTGGTGCCTGGTTCTGGTTCTGGTTCTGATCAGGACAGATTGATGGTTTTCCAGCCTGTCAACCAGTTTGAACATTTATTTATAACCTGAGAAATAAACAGAGGAAACGGTTTCATTAGTGCAGATTAGTAGAAAAATTAAAGGTAAAATAATAATGAACATCTAAAAATGAAACATTACTGTGTAAAAGTTTTAAAGCCGTCAGTTTGATTCAATCTTGGTGTAAAAACGTCTTTTGACTGTGATCAGCTTTACAGGAACATTATTATCTCCTCTGCATCTCCACTGTATTGATCCAGATATTAATCAATGATATGGGCAGAAGAAAAAGACCCAGAAAGGAGGAAATAGTTTTTATCATCCAGTAACTTGTGGATGTTTGTTGTTAAAGTTTCAGTCAGTCGGATCCATCCAGTCGTCTTTCACTACATGACCGACTTCAGTTCCTGATCCTGTTTAAAATAGTTTTTGTTTACTTTTCTAAATAAAAAACAAACATTTCAGAATAAAAAACAAAAGAATATTCTGGCCTATATGGCGGATCTCAAGCAACTTTAAGGTGCATACCGCCACCTACTGTACACGAGTGTGTAGCAACAGTATTTTACATCTGTTACATATTTTGAAGATAAATAAATAGTGCTTTCTTTAATATGCAAATATCCATTATATTCCATCCCCAGTATTCCTTTCAAACTCCATTCTTGATCTGTCCTTCCAACTATTCTTCTCAATTTCTCCCTTTCACATTCATGTTTTACAGTTCATTAATACATGTTCTATGTTTACATTCTCTCCACATTCTTCACACATATCATTGTTTTTTCCCTATTAAATATAAAGTATCATTTCAATATTATCATTTCTACATACTATATAGTATGTCGTCCGAAATATTGAAAAAAATGACATACTATATAGTATGTTGTCGAAAAAATGAAGAAAAACGACATACCATTGCAGCAGCTTCCTCAAGTTGCTCATTTGACCTATTGCCACCTCCTCCACTTCATTAGCCAGTTGTGGCTCTTGCTTCATTAAGAAGCATGTTTATTTGAGCTTCAGCTCTGAATGCGTCCAACGGCTCGCCCAGAATGTGCGAGGCCGAGCACATGACCAGAGGTAAGGCTGTTCTGTTATGGTCTCCGGCTGTTTCCCCGTCTGAAAGTCCGTCTCTCTGGTTCCGTAGAGGACGTGAACATTGGTCTTTTTGTTTTCCCGCGGCTGCGTCTCACCTAGAAGGACACAGAGGGAAGAAATCTCAAACTGACAACGACTTACCAGTTAGTTTTCATGGAAAACCTGCAGAGATAATTGACTTTCCTGCAAAAATGTTGGGCCTTCCTGTTCTTATCGGCTCCATTTCGGCCACTGGACTCAACAAAACCCCTCGGACGTTTCAGCTTGACAAATAAACACATTTGTTCAGCATAAAGAAAAGGATCAAATCTTACAAGTCATGCAGAGTGACATAAAATGGAGCGGACGTCTTCCTGGAAGCAGACTAAAAGGAACAACATAAAATCATATATCCATAATACTTCAATGTTTCAATGTGACTGCTGCTTTACCTTTTAATACTCTTTTGAAAAATAAATCTAAAAGTTCAGAACACATGTTTCAGTTCAGAAATGGGGATAATCTCCCTTCAATTTCTGCTGGATTAAAAACATCTCCACCAAAAAATCTACAGCTAATTTGTCTCTTTCCTCTCGTGTGTAAATATGTTTACAGAAACAGAATTCAAACCCCCCAAAAAATTCAAAACATGAAAGGACTTTTATTAACATGATTCCTCTTGGCTGTCATGTACTTTTAAAATATTGATAACTGTCCTTCCAAATCAGTGGATCCTGGACACGGAAGATGGAGCCGGTGCTGGGAAAGACGTACTCAGAAATGACTCACAAGTCGTGGGCGTCTTGGTGGAGCGTTTGAGGACCCAGGGATGGGAGACGACGCCTTCAATGGGCAACCTGTGCATGGGGTTGGGCTGCAGCAGCTTGGCCAGCAAGTCTTTAGCTCCGGCACTAATGGAAGCATGTGGAGGGGAACTGTACTCCACCTACACCAATAATAAATATTAACAACATGTTAGCTGGTCCGTCTGCCTAAAAGATTTTTATTTTGGATCTCTGTGCTCCAAAAAGCTCAAATATTTGGATAAAACTCCTGTGAAAATTAGGAATTGAATTATTGCATTCATCAGCATTCTTACCTTAGAAATCCTACGGTAGGTTCATCGTGACTTTTTGTTTCAAATGGACGTTTTCCAACAAGACACTCATAGCAAAGAACCCCAGACTCCACAGGTCCACCTTCTCATCCTGAGTTTGGTCGTCCAGCGATCCACACAGGGTGGACCTCCTGCATGGACAGAACAACACAATGTCAGAGCTGAAATGACTACAGAGCATGCTAACATGTCAGCATGCACATACCTTAAAGATGGAATGTGAACAGAAGAACCAAAGTCAGCGATCTTCAGCTCCCCGTTTCCTCCCAGCAACAGGTTCTCTGGTTTGATGTCTCTGTAGTGGAGCGCATCTGCCAGCTCCATGATGCACTAAAAACAAAAGCAAAACAGAAAGTAGCTCATCTGTGAGCTTTAACTAGACCAGAGGCCAGTTATGTTTAAAATGCTTCGTTATTTAATTTGCGTTTTACTTAGAATTACTAATCGGACTTTCTGAACCGTTTCAAATGTTTGTCGCCGTTTATCGACATGTTGAACTGAGTTGGTCAACTTGTTGCTTTCATCTGTTTCTTTATTATTTATTAACTACTGGAGCTTCTGGTGGATTCAGCTGCACTGATGCTGCTTATCAGCTACATTTATAATCCACAACTTTTACACCAGTTTTCAAATCATAAAACCGTTTTAAATGAATTCAGATGGTCAATACGAAACATCGGATCGCTGCATCCAGACGTTAAACTGTCTAAAATGGCCGTCGCTTCTACGTTACATATATAAATATTATATTCCTGTCTGTAAAGAGACTCTGTGTCTGTTACGAATTTCTGCTTTTGAGCTGAATGGTTGCAACATTTCTCCTGCATGTTTGCACGTCTGCATCGCATTTGATTGGATGCAGGAATGTTCTGCTGCGTTTCGGGTCCAGAGAGTCGTTTGGACCGGACCTTAGAACCGACCTGTTTCTGTAGATCTGGGTCGGAGTGGAACCGTCAGGAGCCAGGCTGATCTCCACGTCTCCTCTGCCCGGAGAAAAACAAGAAAAGGCGACTCAGATTCACATTCAAACCTCATGAACTGAAACTACTTTCCACAAATGTTCACACAAAGTGTCGCAGCTTTCAGCTCAGGAATATCTGAGGAATCTTAACTAAACTGAAATATTTCCTGGTTCAGGATTTCTCTTCTGCACGTCACAATTACACCCAGTGAAAACCTTTTCCAGTGAAAACCTTTTCCAGTGAAAACCTTTTCCAGTGAACTGACACATCAACACCAGCAGCAGGTTTTCGTTTCTCTCACTCTGCCAGTTACTGATTTAGGACTTTTCTTCAACATCCTGGAAACAGAACTGCAGTGAAGAACAGAAACAAATGATTCATCAGAGCAGTAGATGGCTGTTCAAGAAGTCCAAATGGAAACCTGGACCTGGTCGTCCGCTTCCTGCTGGGTCTGTCGCTGCAGACCAATCAGAGACTCGTACACACAGACAGGAAGCAGCTCAGACCAATGAGGAGACAGTTCAGTACATAAAGAAGAACATCAGCGACAATCTGCCTGTAGAGAAGATCATCAACCTTTTCCACTGTCTGAATGAACTGAACCATCGTTCTCTAGTGGAGGAGATCCAACAGTCTCTGAGTTCAGGACATCTGTCCTCTGGTAAACTGTCTCCTGCTCGGTGGTCGGCTCTGGTCTTCATCTTACCGTCATCAGAAAAAGATCTGGATGAGTTTGATCTGGAAAAGGATTCTCCTTCAGAGGAGACTCTTCTCAGACTGAGAGGTCAAAGCTGCTAACAAAGTCATACAAGTACAAACAGAGCCAGATACATCTGGTTCATCAGGCTCAGCTTGCTTTATTTGTTCAATCATTTGTTTTTGGGCGATTTCAGTTCTTAGATTCTTTATACTTTAGTTTTGAAGTCGTTCTTTAAACTTGAACATGTGAGTATTTGAGGCTGGAAGCTCTCAGCCCTGAACTCCATCACCTTACAGAGCTACAACCATCTGGGAGGCGGGAATGAAGACGCTCTCCTTTGGCAGAGACGGTGAAAATGGCAGACTGGAAACTGAAAAATGATTTAAATATAGTTATTCAAAGAGAAACTCTGAGCTTTAAGTCCAACAGACCTAAAGCTGTTGGCCTGAACAGCAAAGTGCCAAAGTTTGAACCGATTCTGTTTTTACTGGATGCTGCAGTAAGAATGAAGTCAATCGACATCCTGAGGAGTTGAGGACACATGAAATCACTTCCTGTCTCCTCCGGTGGGTTTCAGGTGAGGTACCGCTCACCTGAACAGCGCCCTCTGCTGCACTGGTGCTGCTTCTCTTCTGGCTGTTGCATCCAGTGGAGACCACAGCTCACCTGGAAAGAGATGAACAAGTCATTATTGATAATTATATATGGCAGATGAAATGCAGCAATACTGTGAAAAGTTTATTACTAAATAACTAAAAACTCTCCAGAGTTTCTCCTCCTGCATCTTATGAATCGTAGCTTCAGAACCTTGAGCTGCTTTTAGCCTCTATTTAGCTCAGAGTTTTGAGCCGAGGCTCCAGAAATCAGGTCATTGTCGTGTTGCTTCATGTCTCTGTTAGGAAGGACTCAGTTTTTCTAAAACTTGTTGAATTCCAGCGTGTAAATGAGTCTTTGTCTGTGAAATGTTTGCTACCTTCAGGGTGAGTCCTTTGCAGCAGCCATCTTGGGATTCTGCTAAAGAAGAGGCCCGCCTCAAACACAGCTCTTTTATAGAACCGGCTGCACTTTGATTGGCCGGGCAAATTGAGAGGCGGGGCTTCACTGGTTAATTGATGAACTGCTGGATGTAAGGGCGGCCATTTTGAAAGCTGCTTTGGTGCAAATGACTCAATAAATAAACTTTGTTGGCAGAACAGCAAAAGTTTGACTGGATTCTTCTTTCCACACCTTTTAGTGTAAAAGTCACATTCTTTAATAAATTATCACAAACTCTTGTCTCATAATTCAAACTGTTGACCTTTGTTATTCCAACTGTAATTTTCTGTTTTATCTCCAGAGAATCTCTAAAAATTGAGACTTTAGAGAGAATCTAAAATCTCTCTAATTCTACATTAGAGAGATTTAATCTTTAATTTTTAGATTAAATCTAAAAAACATCGACATGACGGCACCAGGTCCAGTTCTGGTTCTGCCCTCTGACCTCTTAGCCTCCTCCGGCCTGTAGGTAGAGATAGGCCAGGTTCTGGAGCCACAGTGATGCCGATCGGTGATACGAACTGGATTCTGATCCGAATCCTGAGACGGATTCAAGCTGCAGCTTCAACATCAGAACCAGATGAAGTTTCTTCTTCACTAAAGAACATTTCAGTTTGAGTCTCTGAATGAAGGAACTGATTTCATGAACGCAAGAGAGTCAGAGGAAACCGGGTCAGAGAGAACCGGGTCAGAGAGGAACCGGGTCAGAGAGAGAACCGGGTCAGAGAGGGAACCGGGTCAGATGGGGCTGCTCTTAATGTTATTAAAATACTTTTATGAATTGATATCATTTCAGTTTGAGATGAGTAAAATTTAATTTGCTGCTTTTGAATAACAGTTTATTGTTTCAGAGGAAAAACAACAGAAGTAAAATTTATTATTTCAAATAAAAGCTAACAAAGGAACTCGTTTCTATGGCTCTTAATGTGAAAGTACTCACCGGAAGTGAATGTAGTTCGTAACATTCTAACTTTATCAAGTAGGTGTAATTATCATCTGGGTCCGCTAGAGGGCAGAAACCGCCCTGCTCTGATATAATAGTTCAGTTCGCGGCTCTGCAGCTAAAATATCAACATTATTCTGACTTTTTACAGGATAATTAACTTTTCATAAATATTTTCCTACCTTCAGACCGGAAGCTCAGCATCTTATCGCCTAAACCAGAGTTTGTTTCAGCTCTGTTGGAGCTGAAGCTCCAGTTTTAAGAACCACAGCTCCTCTGAAGCCGCTGCTAGTCTGTTAGCATCGTTAGCTCCGCTCAGAGTCTCTGCGTGATGTTTTCGTCTCTGTGGAGATGCTTCTAGTTCACTGACAGATAAAACACTGATTTCCAGAAACCAGCTGCAGCTCTTCAAACTCACCTCTATATTCAGAGCGGGTATTTACGCCCTCTGGTGCCCATAGTGGGAACTACAGCCCTGATAATGCCGCATTATTTATGTTTAATATCCATTAATGTGGAGTTTAGAGAAAAACTAAAAGACATCCTGAGTCATTATCACAGATTTCTGACTCGTATATTATTCAGACATATTTTGATTCACTGTTTGGAGTTAACTTTGATCTGACGTTATAAAATTTTACATTAAAACAAACATCCGGTTTAACAATTTATATGAATAATGTCTGTAGTTATGATAGTTCACCACCAGAGGGCAGTAAGAACTCAATCAACCATCATAAAATTAATACTTTAAACTTTTCACTAGTTTCTAATGACAACATTATATTAACTTAATCCTGTGAATAATAATTTATATATTTCATACATGTATGTTATTAGAGATGAGATTAATTATTAGAATAATTTAGATACAAAGTGAACAACTACTTATAAAGTAATATTTTATTTTACTATAGATGGAAATTTAGTTTGAAAAAATCCTACATTTTATTGTGTAACAATCCCAGAATATTAACTGTGGCTAATTTTGAGAATGAAAGTATGAAAAAGCTTCAAATATCAAGAAAAAAACCAGCTGACATAAGAACAACTGTTCTTTATTATTTTAAAAACTGTTTAAAATTATAAAATAGCTGCTGTATTAAACTCTTTACAAGACGTTTTATTTCTAATCAAACTGAATAAAATCCTGCAGTGACTCTTATTTAATGACAGTAATGTAAACTGACTTGATCTGACTTTATAACAGTGAAATTAAAACAAAGAGAAACATCTGGTTGAACAATTTCTATTGATGATGTAAATAATGAATAAATCCAGAACGACGGCAGGATGACCGATGGAGAATGTCCTGATATGTGAGGAAAATTAACTGTTTCATCTCATGAACATATAAACTTTTATCCAAGCATCATCAGAGGTGGAGTCGCTCGTCCCGTCTGTATCAGCGCTGAATTTTCCTGCGTACCTGAACACATCTTCAGTAAACCAGCCTCACTGAAGCCAATAGACCAGAGCTACGTTGCAGGAAAACTCTGAAGCTTCTTACTGGTTTTGGCCTCTAAACTGAGACGCGCTCTCTCATAAGGAGTGAAATGTTGCACTAGGTGCAGGAGATGACCTTTAACCCTTTGTCCCAGGTTTTAAATGGTGTTGAGGTGAAGCGAGGCTCCTGATCTGCTGTGAGTGACGTGACGCTCGGTGGAAGTTCTGCATCCTGTTGCAGCTTCATGTTGGAGACGTGAGGTTTTGCTTCTCCTGTCAGGGATTTGATGGGAAACGAGTCACAACATTCAGATGATTTCGTCACTTTGACGATGCAAACTCTGCTTCCTCAGTGTTTGGTCTGTCAGAACGCTGGCTCAGGTTTCTCCTCTAGTTTTTCTTTAAACTTGTTCCACTTTAAATCCACACAAATAAACCACAGAAAGTTATTTTCTCATCTTCTGATGCAAATTTGCATCCATCAACAAAGCTGGAAAATAAAACTGTTCTTGAACAACAGCTGTGCAAACTGATCCCATCACATCTGTGAGCAACATGGAGTCGATCTCTGGTTCACCTTTGACCTTTTCTTCCTTCTTGTTGCATCAGAAACTTAAAGTGAATAAAGACGTTTGAGTGAAACCAGGTTTCAGGTGGACTGAAGTCGTCTTCACTGTGAACTTCATCAACTTTCTGCTTCACAACAAAACCTTTCAAATCCAAACACACATCCAAGCAGCCGAGTCCAAATGATCCACGTTCAAATATTGTTTCTTTTCTCTGCAGGATCTGGTCAGGACGTCTGGATCTCAAGTGGATTTAATGCCACAGATCCAGAGGAAGTTTTACTGTTTGGCTCTGAATCTATAGAGCTGCTATCATGTCTGATTTTAGATCAACTTTTTTCACCTCAACAGAATAAAATGACATTTTGTCCCATTAACAAACTCTTTAAAGCTTTTTAATGAAATTTATGCTTCATGTTTTGCTCAATTCAACTTTTCTAACAAACTCAGAGTATTTTTCTCTCTTTTGTTCCTGCAGATCATCAAACAGATCAGATGAAAAATAAAACTGAAAATCTTCAACAATCGACATCTGGAAAAATATTTGAAAAAGAAAATGTTCTGAGGTCAGAGGTCATCTTGATCCAGAGTCTCTTTAGACTCAAACTGCTGCAGCTTCAACCTGTGAGGATCAGCAGGACACAGAGACGTTCTCTACTTTACAGAGATCACCAGTACTTCCACCTGCAGAGAGAAGAAGGAAGGAGAGCAGATCAGTGAGTGTTTCCAGTAGCAGTCAGTGACGCAGCACATCCAGTAGATGGTTTCCAGTCAGACTGATCTCAGAGCTGTGACCAAGATGAACCTGATCAGTTGTTTCCTGTTGAACTGAGAGAACAAGCAGGTCTGAGATCAGATCTGCTGCTGCTTGATGAATGAGGACCACTGTCTCTAGACATGTTGGACGGCTGGACGCTGGAGTCCAGCTGGACGTCCTGGAGACATGGACACAGCACAACACAGCAAGTTGCTGCTCCTCTGATTGGCTGATTGCTGTGTCCAATCAGGAAGCCTGAACCATTCTCCTCCCACTGAGAAGCTGCAGCTTTACTGGGAACACTGGATCTTTGCTTTGATGCTGACTGGGTTTAGTTCAATATGCTGACAGCAGCTGGACTCACTGCAACATTTACTTACCATAAAGTCTTTACAAGATCCATCAGCTGCTGAACATCTGATTTCTTCAGGTTGTTTCCTCTCAGGTCCAGTCTTGTCAGACGGGTCGGGTTGGACTTCAGAGCTGAGACCAAATAATCACAGCTGATCTTTGACAACCTGCAGCAAATCAACCTGAATAAAGAATAAAAGATGTGAACCAACAGGATGCAGGTTAACCAGTCCAACAGAACCAGTTAAAGATTCTCATGAATATGCCAACAAGCTGCTGCTCCAATAAAGACCTGCTGACTTCAGAACCAGAACCAGAACCAGAACCTGGTACTGGGTCATGATGTGTTGGAGGATTTTAGTCAATAAAATCATTCCAGGTTCTGATCAAGTGTTGAAGCATCAATCATTGATTATTGATTTTGTTCCTGTCAGATTCCAGGAATTCACTTTTCTAGACTGGATGACCTTTGACCTGCTTGACCTGAGGGGGATTTCTACACACTGGGGTCCGAATGCTGTCTTGTTCTGACCTCAGATCAGCAGGTCCAACTCAGTTACACAGAGAAACTAAATTAAACTCTGGATCCAGGAACAAACTCAGAAAATATTGATTAGATCAGAAAAAATGAACTTTGATTTATGATCAATTATATAGAATTATTCACAGAAATATCAATAATTATATCATTAAAATACCTCAATATCTCCAGTCTGCAGCCTTCAGTCTGTAGAAAACCACAGAGATCCTTCAGTCCAGAACCTTCCAGTTGGTTCCGCTCAGGATCAGTTCTGTCAGATGGGTCGGGTTGGACTTCAGAGCTGAGAACAGAGACGTCCAGCTGGTCTCTGAGAAACTGCAGCTCCTCAATCTGAATAAAGAATAAAAGATGTGAACCAACAGGATGCAGTTAAACTGAAATATGAACAAATAAATAATAAAATGTATAAATTAATTTCCCTGAATGTAAAAGAAACATGATGAAGTGATTCTAACATCTGATCCAGTCAAACTGGTTTAAAGAGTCCAAACCAGCAGAACCAGAACATTTGATCAACAAAGAAACTCAAAGTTTGTCTCAAAGTTTCTGAGGATCTTAAACTCAGTGGATGTTTTTCTCTCCATGTTTCCTTCCAGGCTCTGGATTCTCCGACTGCTCTGTCCATCATTGATCTGCTGATATTTTATGGCTCCAGTTTTTCTTCATTAATCTATTATGATGTTTTTTTGCTGCTTGTATTTGAACTGCAGCTCATTGCTCAGTATGACAAATGGAAACGGGTTGATTTCAATCCTTTTATAATATCATCACATTCTGAAAGTTGATCATTTTGTGCTGATTCAGTTTCTGAACCATCAACTAGAAAATATTGATCCTTTTCTCTGTGAGGTCATTGTGGGTCATTTGGTTCTGGTTCTGAATCGTTCATCAGAGACGCTGCAGAAATGGGAATATTGATCAGGATATCAGCATCTTTAATCTGGTCTAGTTAAAGCACTGCAACACCTGGACTCTGTAAACCTGGACTGGATCATCATCACTAATAGCAGAAGATTTAAAGCTAATGTGGGATTTATGGATCTTCAATAAAGGGACATTTCATGTTGACCTTTGACCTGCTTGACCTGAGGGGGATTTCTACACACTGGGGTCCGAATGCTGTCCTGTTCTGACCTCAGATCAGCAGGTCCAACTCAGTTACACAGAGAAACTAAATTAAACTCTGGATCCAGGAACAAACTCAGAAAATATTGATTAGATCAGAAGAAATGAACTTTGATTGATGATCAATTATATAGAATTATTCACAGAAATATCAATAATTATATCATTAAAATACTTCAATGTCTCCAGTCTGCAGCCTTCAGTCTGTAGAAAACCACAGAGATCCTTCAGTCCAGAATCTTCCAGGTTGGTTCCGCTCAGGATCAGTTCTGTCAGACGGGTCGGGTTGGACTTCAGAGCTGAGAACAGAGACGTGCAGCTGGTCTCTGAGAAACTGCAGTGATACAATCTGAATAAAGAATAAAAGATGTGAACCAACAGGATGCAGTTAAAACTGAAATATGAACAAATAAATAATAAAATGTATAAATTAATTTCTCTGAATGTAAAAGAAACATGATGAACTGATTCTAACATCTGATCCAGTCAAACTGGTTTAAAGAGTCCAAACCAGCAGAACCAGAACATTTGATCAACAAAGAAACTCAAAGTTTGTCTCAAAGTTTCTGAGGATCTTAAACTCAGTGGATGTTTTTCTCTCCATGTTTCCTTCCAGGCTCTGGATTCTCCGACTGCTCTGTCCATCATTGATCTGCTGATATTTTATGGCTCCAGTTTTTCTTCATTAATCTATTAATGATGTTTTTCTTGCTGCTTGTATTTGAACTGCAGCTCATTGCTCAGTATGACAGATGGAAACGGGTTGATTTCAATCCTTTTATAATATCATCACATTCTGAAAGTTGATCATTTTGTGCTGATTCAGTTTCTGAACCATCAACTAGAAAATATTGATCCTTTTCTCTGTGAGGTCATTGTGGGTCATTTGGTTCTGGTTCTGAATCGTTCATCAGAGACGCTGCAGAAATGGGAATATTGATCAGGATATCAGCTTCTTTAATCTGGTCTAGTAAAAGCACTGCAACACCTGGACTCTGTAAACCTGGACTGGATCATCATCAACTAATAGCAGAAGATTTAAAGCTAATGTGGGATTTATGGATCTTCAATAAAGGGACATTTCATGTTGACCTTTGACCTGCTTGACCTGAGGGGGATTTCTACACACTGGGGTCCGAATGCTGTCCTGTTCTGACCTCAGATCAGCAGGTCCAACTCAGTTACACAGAGAAACTAAATTAAACTCTGGATCCAGGAACAAACTCAGAAAATATTGATTAGATCAGAAGAAATGAACTTTGATTGATGATCAATTATATAGAATTATTCACAGAAATATCAATAATTATATCATTAAAATACTTCAATGTCTCCAGTCTGCAGCCTTCAGTCTGTAGAAAACCACAGAGATCCTTCAGTCCAGAACCTTCCAGGTTGGTCCAGTTCAGGTCCAGTTCTGTCAGACGGGTCGGGTTGGACTTCAGAGCTGAGAACAGAGACGTCCAGCTGGTCTCTGAGAAACTGCAGCCACCCAATCTGAATAAAGATAAAAAAGATGTGAACCAACAGGATGCAGTTAAAACTGAAATATGAAGAAATAAATAATAAAATGTATAAATTAATTTCCCTGAATGTAAAAGAAACATGATGAACTGATTCTAACATCTGATCCAGTCAAACTGGTTTAAAGAGTCCAAACCAGCAGAACCAGAACATTTGATCAACAAAGAAACTCAAAGTTTTCTATCAGTCTGGATGAGTTGAGCTATTTCTGCTGGTTCCTGATCATCAGACCCGACTTGGTAACTGGATCAGAACCAGTCAGGTTCTTCATTAATGGCCTTTGGGTTCCTATTAAAGCTGCTGAAAGCCAATGGAGGCCATTATTTCCTCAGGAGACGGTTCCTCTCTGACCTGGCCCAACAGAACCACAGCCTCAGGACAAAGCTGAGGAACCTGCTGCTGCTGCAAACCTCACTTTCATTCATTGCATCTAGATTTGTTTTTCTACAATCAGTGGTTTCTTAGACGTTCATTAATGAGGATTTGAACTCGTCAGTGTTTGTGGCTCTGGAGGATCAACATTTCATTCTGATGTAAAGAATCAGAAATAAAAGCATCTGAATCTTTACCAAACTGAAACATCTCCATCATTCATTCACAGCATTTCAATTATTTTACTCATTTTGTTCATCAAAAACATTTTAAAGAGAAAAACTGAAAAACAAAGTTCAATAATCTCAAAGTCTGAAATAAGAAAATAATTAATAAGGTCAAAAGTTTTAGAGATTTTATTCTCATGATTAAACAGGTTGTTTTAAAATAATATATATTAACATTAAATTGATTAACTATTGATTAAAGAATCAATAAATGATTTTATTGAATAAATAGAGAAACAAACCTCAGATTCTTCACTTTACTGACTGAATTCTCCAGGATCTCAACCAGATGCTTCATATCAGATTCTCCAGCTTCATCTATGTAGATCTGATTTATTTCCAGTTCAGTCAGATCTGGGTTGGACTTCAGAGCCGAGGCCAAAACTTCACATTCAGCCTTTTGGATCCAACAGTCACCAAGTCTGTGATTGGAGAAGAAATAAATTCAGTTCTAATGAAATCAATCTGGATCAAAAACAGACTAAAATATGATAACAGTGATGTCATCATCTGATCATCATCTGATCATCATCTGATCAATATCTACTGAGTTTGACCCCACAGAGAATCTGTGCAGTTCCTGGTTCTGGTTCTGGTTCTGGTCCAGGTTCTGGTTCTGGTTCTGGTCCAGGCTTCATCTCCTCAGACCTTCAGCTGCAGTCAGATGTTGAAGATCTTCTATCATCAGTGAAGGAAAGTTCAGTTTCTCTGCAGCAGCTGATGAAGAGGCTGACTGAGCTGAATGAAGGAAACGACTGGAGATGATGGAGAGGAGGAGGAACTGCTCACAGCTCTGACTTGGACTAGACCGTTTAGATCTTCCACCAAGCAGGAAGTGAGTTATAAAAGAAGTGAGCAGAACAGGAAGTCCAGCTGCTGTGGACCTCTGGCATCTCTGGGTTTGTTGAGCCACTATCTGCTGCATCATCATTAATAATAGTAATATATTGTATAGAAACATGTTTCCCAGCAGCAGGTTATTAAATGCTGCCACAGAGGAAACTGGGAGCAGAACAAACACATGATGCTCCAGTTCTGTCTCCGTTCATCTGCTGGATTTGATGCTTTAACAAAGTAGAAAGTGGACAGTCGTCAACCTGCTGCAGCTAAAAGCTTCACGTTGTTCTGGTCGTCCTGCAGAGCAGCAGCAGAACCGGTCCTGCTGCTCCTTCTGGTCTGAACCGTCTGGACGGGGTCAGAACCGGGTCCAGGTGACCCAGGATCTGCAGATGATCCTCATTAATATGTCTGCACACATTGACATGAGACAGACTGATAAACTCTCAGTCCATCAGTCTGATCTACTATAGTGATGATATGGATCATGGTGGACAGAACTAGAACCAGAGTGTTTGGGTCCATTTTTCATGATGAAGCAGTGAAATTTCTCCAGTAACTAGAAGATGTTGGGATCCATTTTCTGCTGCATGGATCATAGAGAATCTCCTGATTCAATGTGTTGACAGTAAGTAATGATTATTAGGAACATTTTGGACTCAAAGTATCAGATATTGATATGAAACTGGAACTTTCACTAAAATCATTTTCTGGTCTCCAGCAAAATTAAAACGTCTCAGACAGCAGAGGCGGAGACAGAGGGGAGGCAGGGATTGCATTTGCCACCCCCAACAGAGGCCTTGCCACCCCTACTGCCAACCCACTGGAAATGGTCATTTTAAAATATACTTTCCCGGGCCAGGAAAGGGCCGGACCCGGCCAGACCAGCGCAAGACCAGGGACAAACCCGGGCCAGGAAAGGGCTGGACCCGGGCCAGACCAGGGCCGGACCAGGGCCAGACCAGGGCCGGACCAGGGCCAGGCCAGGGCCAGATCCGGGCCGGACCAGCGCAAGACCAGGGATAGACCCGGGCCAGAAAAGGGCCGGACTCGGGCCGAACCTGGGCCAGACCAGGGCCGGGCCACGGCAAAACCAGGGCCAGGAAAGGGCCGGATCCAGGCCTGGCCCGAGTCAGACTAGCGCAAGACCAGGGACAGACCCGGGCCAGGAAAGGGCCGGATCCGGGCCAGACCAGCGCAAGGCCAGGGACAGAACCGGGCCAGGAAAGGGCTGGATCCGGGCCAGACCAGGGACTGGAAAGGGCCGGATCCGGGCCGGACCAGGCCAGACCAGGGCCGGGCCACGGCAAAAACCAGGGCCAGGAAAGGGCCGGATCCGGGCCTGGCCCGAGTCAGACCAGCGCAAGACCAGGGATAGACCCAGGCCAGGAAAGGGCCGGACTCGGGCCGAACCTGGGCCGGACCAGGGCCGGGCCACGGCAAAACCAGGGACGGACCCGGGCCAGGAAAGGGCCGGACCCGGGCCAGACCAGCGCAAGACCAGGGACAAACCCGGGCCAGGAAAGGGCCGGACCCGGGCCAGACCAGGACCGGACCCGGGCCAGACCAGGGACGGACCAGGGCCAGACCAGGGCCGGACCAGGGCCAGGCCAGGGCCAGATCCGGGCCGGACCAGCACAAGACCAGGGATAGACCCGGGCCAGGAAAGGGCCGGACTCGGGCCGAACCTGGGATGGACCAGGGCCGGGCCACGGCAAAACCAGGGCCAGGAAAGGGCCGGATCCGGGCCTGGCCCGAGTCAGACCAGCGCAAGACCAGGGACAGACCCGGGCCAGGAAAGGCCCGGATCCGGGCCAGACCAGCGCAAGGCCAGGGACAGAACCGGGCCAGGAAAGGGCCGGATCCGGGCCGGACCCGGGCCGGACCAGGGCCGGACCAGCGCCGGACCAGCGCCAGACCAGGACCGGACCCGGGCCAGACCAGGGCCGGACCAGGGCCAGCCCAGGGCCAGATCCGGGCCGGACCAGCGCAAGACCAGGGATAGACCCAGGCCAGGAAAGGGCCGGACTCGGGCCGAACCTGGGCCGGATCCGGGCCGGACCAAGGCCGGGCCACGGCAAAACCAGGGACGGACCCGGGCCAGACCAGCGCAAGACCAGGGACAGACCCGGGCCAGGAAAGGGCCGGATCCGGGCCAGACCAGGGCCTGGAAAGGGCCAGATCCGGGCCAGACCAGGGCCTGGAAAGGGCCGGATCCGGGCCAGACCAGGGCCGGACCCGGGCCGGACCAGCGCAAGACCATCATTTGTATATGGACCCCTGTGATAAAGCCCTGCTCACCCTTTGGCCACCCCTTGAAAAAAAGTCGAGCTCCGCCACTGCAGACAGAAACATTTATATTAAAATCCTGTTTTATGAATCATGTTTTGGTGGATGAATCATAAAATGTGACAGATGAGAGACGTCTGATCATGCAGAGTGTTTCTGACTCCATTTGGGTCATGAACCAAAGAAACCCTGTGGAGAATCAACAATAATTATAGTTTATTAATGACACTAAATGTAACAGATTTCAGAAAAAACGACTCAAAGATGATTTGAACCAGAACAACACAGAGGATTTTTCTCCCTGGATTTTATGGGACGAAGCAAAAACTGTAATTATCTGGTTCTCTAACGATAAAGAGAGAAATGTTTAAAAGATTAGAAAACTAAAATCTCTACAAATACAACGTATGGAAAATAATAATAATAACAAATCAGAGAAACAAGGAGAAACTGTTTCTATGAAACCAGATGGAGGAAAAGGATAAATTTATTCAACTCAACTATTATGGAAATAGATCAAAGCAAAGAAACCGATAGCATACTAATAGATTTATCAATAAATTAAAATCCAACAGATAAAGACACCGATCTCTAAAACACATGAGAATCTGTTGAATGATCCTCCACTCAGTTCTGCTCTCAGCCTCATGCAGTTTTTGCTGCTGCTCTGGATTCACCATCGATAGGAACAGATCCAAATCATCCACTAACAACTAATCACTGATCAATAAAGTCATTAAAGACTGAAAGGGAATCAGACGGCAGGTGAGGAGGCGACCCGGCAGAGCGGCTGCTGAAGGATTGATTTGATCAGAACTTTGTGGAGGGGAAACGCCGCCATCTTGGATCAGAGCAGAGATGTCAGTGATTCCTAAACCTGGTAAAGATGAAACTGGATGTGGTTCATAAACCAACATCAGTTTGAAACATTGATTACAGGATCACTGCAGCAACACTGGATAAATATTATAATCCCAGGAATTACAGACACAGATCAGATTTAATCTGGTTTTATCATCAACATTCAAACCATGACAACGTGGGCTCCTGACCTCACAGGTCAAAGGTTAAACAGAATCAATAAAGTCATTTAGATGCTGAAAAGGCTTTTGATTCAATGTGTTGGAAATATCTTTATTGAGCTCTGGACAGATTTGGCTTTAATAATCAGATTATAGTTGTTTCAGTCTGTATGAATCACATTCTGCCAGGATTAAGATTAATGTGGATTATCAGATTCAGGAAAGGGTCTGTGGCCGAGGCTGAACCCTCATCGCCACGTTGCTGCTTTTATTGATCCATCAGAGAACAACAACATTATGGGAGGAACTATTAAGGAACAAGACCAGACGATGAGCTGCTAACGCTAACTGCTAACGCTAACTGACCCGGAGTTAGCCGACCTGATAGCACAGGATGCTACGTCAACGATGGATTATAGTCAGAATGGTTGATTTCTGGTCCATAATCAATGATCAATCAGCAAACAATCATCCAATTCTAGTCAGAACCAAAGTTGAAAATGTGTCAACGAATCATTTGAGGTTGAAATTGATGAATCAAACGCCGATAACTGATCAATATCTGTTATCGGCAGATATTGATCGAGTCAATGTCTGATCTATATTAAATCAATAAATGCTTTCCCAACTCCCTCTTCAGTACTTTGGTTCTTGGTTTGGTGAAACTGAACTGGATCTTTATCAGCATTTGGACATTTTTTATGAATTTAATCAACTTATTTTTCAGTGTTTGTGATTAATGGAGGATTGAACCAGTTATTGATGAACTTTAACCCCTGTATATATTGTCAATAATTGTTCCAACTGCAGTTCAAATCACCTTTTGCTCTATTTTTCTGTCTCTGGTGTTAAATCAATCCTGATTTGATCTTTAGGTTTTCTGATAAACACTTTATTTTAAAAAATTGACTCATTTTTACCACGAGCTGCAGCATCATAAATGCTGCAGCATAGTGCAGCATTTATGATGCTGCACTATGCTGCAGCATTTATGATGCTACAGCATGCAGCATTTATGATGCTGCAGCATAGTGCAGCATCATAAATGCTGCAGCTTGATAGCTAAATGTAACTGTATGTGTCGACTAGCATAAGATAAATATTCATGAATATTCATCATTAACTTAGCAGTGAGTGTACATCAATCAATCAGATTGACTGATTGATTGATTGATTGATTGATTGATTGATTGATTGATTGATTGATTGATTGATTGAGTGTACATGGGGAACCGAACGCTTTGTGTTTGTTCTCAGACCTGTAACCAGTTCCCTACTTAATATTTCTGCTTTACAAAACGTCTCTCTTGCTCTGCAGAACCTGGTTTCTTTAGCAGAATGCTCTGAGTCAAGATAAGCAACCAGCAGCTTCTGCATGCTGAGTTTTTAAATTAACACCACAAAGGAGCAGCAGACACGAACAGACAGTCAGTTTGACACAAACTTATTTTAATCTCATCAGAGAACATGTAAAATTTCCTCCCCAGAATGTTTTCATGTTTTCCTGGGCGAATAACATGCAACACTGATGATGATGATGATGATGATGATCAGAACATTCACATTAGACTGGAAGGAAATAATTAAGGAAATTCATCCAGTGGAGAGACTGACTGTCATGAAGACTTTCTGCTGATCAATAAAATATTGGAAGAGAAGAAACCTGAACCTGGAACCAACTGGAGGATCAATGTAATCATCTAGTTTTATTGTGAAAGTTCTCACTTTGGGTTTTATTGTTTTATTATTTAATTGTCTTTGTTCAACAAGATACTTTGCAGCTTTTGTTAGTGGAGGTTTGAATGTTCAAAGTATTTATATTTCTGAAACTGTAAAAACAACAAAATAAAAGTTTATGAAAAATAATCCAGAGGATGAAGGAAGTAGATAAAGAGCAAAAACATCCAGAATCAACTTGAAGACAGAAGAAGAAACAGGAGGACAATAGAGCTGAATCAGCATCACACAATGAAAACATCTGGACTCACCGAGCCTTTCTGCAGTTCCTCACAGCTGGAACCAGTCTCTGTCGTCCTGATGCTGATGTGTTGTACTTCTCCAGGTCCAACTCATCCAGAACCTTCTCTGACATCTGCAGCATGAAGGCCAGAGCTGAACAGTCAGTCTCTGAGAGCTTCTTCCTGAATCCAGCAGCCGTTGGATCTCCTGATAAAATGAGACGTCGTTCATCTCCACCAGACAGTAGAAGATGTTGATGCTTCTGGCAGGAGAGATTGTATCAGAGTTCATCTTCTTCAGGTTGGTGATGATTCTCTGGATGGTTTCTGGACTGGTCTCTGTCTGACCCACCAGATCTTCTAAGAGTCTCTGGTTGGACTCCACAGTGAGACCATGAAGGAAGCGGACAAACAGGTCCAGGTGGCCATTTTGACTGCTGAGGGATTTCTTCATGACTTTCATCATGAACTCATCTAGAGATGTTTCTCTGTATTCGTCTCCCAGGAACGTCTTGATCTCCTCTGACTTCCTGCTGGTGAAGCAGTGGAGCATGTAGACTGCAGCCAGAAACTCCTGGATGCTCAGATGAACAAAGGAGTAGACGGAGACGTCGCATGTCCCTCTCTCTCTTTTAAACATCTCAGTGAAAACTCCTGAGAACAACGCAGCATCTTGGATGTTGATGCCGCACTGTGTGAGATCTTTGTCATAGAAGATCAGGTTTCCCTCCAGCAGCTGATCAAAAGCCAGTTTTCCTAGAGACTCAATCAGCTTCCTGTTCTCTGGACTCCAGATAGATTTGCTCTTTTTTCCTCCATCATACTTTTCCTCCTTGATGTTGAGTTGAACCAGCAGGAACTCTATGTACATCTCAGTCAGAGTCTTGGGTAGTTTCTCTCTCTCTGGTCTTCATCACATCCTCCAGAACTTTAGCAGTGATCCAGCAGAAGACGGGGATGTGACACATGATGTGGAGACTTTTGGATTTCTGGATGTGGGAGATGATCCTGCTGGCCTTCTCTTCATCATCTCTGAATCTCTTCCTGAAGTACTCCTCCTTCTGGGGTCAGTGAACCCTCTGACCTCTGTCACCATGTCAACACACTGAGCAGGATCTGATTGGCTGCTGCAGGTCGTGTGGTTATCCAGAGGAGAGCAGAGGGAAGCAGTTTCCTCCTGATGAGGTTTGTCAGCAGAACATCCACTGAGCTGGACTCTGTAACATCAGTCAGGATCAGATTGTTGTAGAAATCCAGATTAAATCGACTTTCATCCAGACCATCAAAGATGAACAGAACCTGGAACGATTCAAAGTTTCTGATTCCTTTGGTTTTAGTGAAACGTTCATGAATCAGTTCTAATAAGCTGAACTTTTCTTCTCTCAGTAAATTCAGTTCTTTGAAGGTGAATGGAAATATAAAATCAATGTTCTGGTTGGTTTTGCCTTCAGCCCAGTCCAGAGTGAACTTCTGTGTTAACAGTGTTTTCCCAATGCCAGCCACGCCCATGGTCATCACTGTTCTGATTGGTTGATCTCCTCCAGGTGGGACTTTAAAGATGTCTTCTCTTCTGACTGTTTCTTGTTTCCTGGATGCTGTTTCAATCTGTCTGACCTCATGTTCCTGGTTGACCTCTCTAGTTGACCCCTCTGTGATGTAGAGCTCAGTGTAGATCTGGTTCAGATCGGTTTTCTTTCCAAGTTCAGCGACGCCTTCAGAGAGACTCTGGATCTTCATCTTCAGAGACTCTTTAAGGTCACGTTGACACCGAATATCAAAATCTGAAAGAAGAGACAAAGACAGGAGATGAGACATTTCAGCTGAACATAAGGAAAACAATAATTTTTATATTCTCAGAGATGATTTATGCATCACCTTTAATGAATGAGAAAAAAGTAAATCAATAAATAACCTCAAATTTGATAAAAAATCTGCATGGTAAGAAAAACCATAAACCTGGTTCTTACTGAACAGAGCTGATTTGAATTAGTTGATCATTAAACTCTTTCACGGTTTTTTCTGGTTGAAGGTTGAACCAGACTAACAGATGTGATAAAAGCCTTAAGATGAAAAATTCAAAATTTTTTCTTTTGCACCTAAAGCTCAAGAGATTCTCAGTAACACATACGCCTCCTCTGATATTCTATGTAAATGTTTTGGCTTTGAACACATCAATCATCTATCCTGTAGTGACCATGCTGCAACCACTAACCACCTTTCTATGATTGTATATATGCTCATGCCTTCTTGGAATATTTACATCAAAGTTGATATGAATATATTCAAGATTTGAATTTGTTACTCTGAGGAACAGAAAGCAATAAAAAAGAGAGAAATGATGCGACTGTGTCAGGGTTCTGTCGGAGCTGCCATTTGCACAAACATGAAAGACCAAACTACGTAATATTAACTGTTTTTGTTGGAGAATAGAAAGGTGGCTAAACTCTTATATTTATATATATATACACACGTAAAGGAAATAACGCACTCCAGACTCAGGTTCTTTGCTGCTTCAGGCCATGGCGAGTTGGGAGATTTATCATTCTTACATGGACATGTCTTACAACTTCATCAGTACAAAAAACAAAAATCTCCTCATATTCCTAACATCACCCTTTTTTATACAATCTCATCTTTCCTGATGTGAGCTGGAAAGTTTCAACCAACAGCATTACAACCCTTGACTGATGTAAGGATCCTGGCAAGTCCTAGACTGATTGTGTGTTGGACCTCCTTAAGAATATTTGGGACCTCTTGACCTCAACATCTGCTCCATTTCAGATTTGCAGAATAAGCCAATTCATCACAGATTGGTGTTCTTATCTGTCCAAACCACATCTTTTCCCAAGTCACATTTGGTCCAACTTTGTGATTCGTATGCAAGGGAAGGGAGAGCACCAAGTCAGTTTGACCCAGGGCGGTGCCATGAATCCTTTCGCAAAAACAACTCCATAAATAGTATTTCCTCTCTCACATTTTTCCTTTGGATGTAAAAGAAATGAAATTCACAAGTGGCTACTGGTTTACATCTTCTTACTTATGACCTAAATTCAAAGGGCTTTCAAGTGTCAGAATGTAGTTATATTTATACATCATCATAATCAGCTGATCTGAGTTTTATCATTATGTTTGGCTCAGCAATTAATTTCTATAAAACAATTTCTATTTGAGCCCAACAGAACCAGAACCTGGAGGTTCTCCATCGCTGAGTGTTGATGCACCACAGCTGCTTCTCTTCATTTTGAAGTAAATCAACAGAACCATTCATTTTATCTCTGTTGGCTGTACAAGTTGTACAAAACCTTTTCATCAAAAAATTTCATAATCCATATTAACCTATGAATTTCTAAACTTGAATATGGCATAGTAATTACATATTCAAATGAATTTAGTTTTCATTTTGTTTCATTAATATTCAACAAGCTGAACCGAGAATCCATTGTCTATTCATACATTCAGCAGATTAATTTATTTAACTTTTTTTTGTGGTGACAAATTGAAATCTTGTCAACTCAGGCTGTCTCACCTGGACCAAAGGAGTCAGAGGACAAACCCAGCTGGTTGGACAGAGTCAGATTCCTGTGATGAAGATGTTTGATCATCAACCTGCAGGCTCTCTGTCCTTTCTTCATCACAGCATCTATGGTGTCACGGGCCTTGTCTGCTCTGGTTTGGTTCTTCTGCAGTATATCTTCTATCTCCGAATGCATAAAGACCCCATCTGATAGAAGGTCATCGAGGAGCCGTTTCAGGAGTACCTCAGAAACTCTCTTCACAAAGTCAGCACGAACCTTGAAAAGTTTTTCCTCTGCAGGCAGAAACAGAAACAGGATTAATTTACATCTGAGAGACAAACGTGATGAAGATCAACTCTTCCTGTTGCTCCATCCAGAGATTCTCCTCAGAGTCTGTTGATCAGCTCCTCAGGTCTGAACCTGCTGTTGTGTTTCAAATTTGTTTCAAATTTGTATTATAATTTGTACATTTATCTCGTGGCCATTTTTTGAACAGAGTCAAATTAAATGAGGACTTTCTTAAGCCGAGTTACAGAGACATAAGTTCCAGTTACACCAGCTGAAAAAAAGTCAGATTCAGTTGAAACAACTGACCACAAAAAGACTTTTAATCCTTAAATGTCCAAATCTCAACTAAAGACGTGGCCCTGGAAGGAAGAAGCTCTTATTGGACATGTTCAGTCTCACCTGGAGCACGGCTGCTCTGATTGGCTGTCAGTCCAGATCTTGTTCTGGGTCGTTTCCCACACTGGGGGCAGCTGGTACAGCCCGGATCCATCAGAACATTCTGACCCAAAGCACAGCAGGATGGAAGCTCCTCCTCACTAAAGCTGCTCCTGTGAAGACATTTCTTCATCACTGAAATTTCACTAGCAACAGGCTGGAGCTGAACATGTTCATGAAGGTCCACAAAGAACCAGGGACCAGAAACTGGGTCAGAACAGAACCTCAGAACATTGATGATTTCTGGTTTTAAGCACTTCATTGAATTATATTTGGTATGATGACTGATGCCAGTGTTCCCAGTCTGGAAGATGCTGGTTTCACTGCTTCAGTGGGTTTACAGACAATCTGAATTGTTGCTCCTCACATGTTTTTGTTTTCATGCAACATTTTAATCCATATTAATTCATTCAAACTGATTTACTGACCAACATCCTTCAGGTCTAACTTTAAATTAATAAGTAAGAAAATTAAGTTACTGTTTATTAAAAAACACTGAGATCAACCAGTTAATTTATATTTTATCTCTATAGATTCACATGAATCAGTTAGAAAATGGTTTCTTACTCTGATTCTGATGATCCAGGTTCAGTACTGAAGACTGGAGGATGATCTTTGGACCAGTCACTCTTCATGGAGGGACAGATGGATCCTGGAGGTTCTGCTCTCCATCTGTGGTTCTGCCCTCTGAAACACAAACATGTTGTAATTCAAATCACATCAATCAGTGAGAAACTGAGATAAAAATCAGAGAAGAAGATCTGAACACAAACTGCTGCAGAGAAGCAGAAGGCTTAAAGCTTCAGAATAAAACATTCAGACTGATTTGTTGGATCAAACTGCACATTTTCTCTGGGTCACAGCAGAACCTGCAGAACAACAGGCTCATGTTCCAGTTTGATGGAGCTGATCATATTATATTTCTTCTATCGTATCCATTGATAGAAGTCCAATACCCAGAATGCACTGCAAAGAGTCTCACTGCTGCCATCTAGTGGTAGAAGGTGGAGCGCAGAGGATCAGAACTAAAGCTGTTCATCTGGTCTGAAGAGCCGATGTGGATCATGAAAGACCAGAACCCAAGAACCGACCAGGAAGAAGAACCTCAGAACCAGAAGTCCAGCCCAGTCCTCTGGAGCCGCTTTGACCTTTGACCTTTCTGTTTGGAGCTGCTGAGGCTCAGTGGGCGTGGCCAGGTTATCAGCCTACCTGGATCAACTGGACCCAGTGTTCCCAGTATAAACTGGACCATTGCTCTTCACATTCTTGGTTGGTTTTGTTTTCATGCAACATTTTCATCATTGATTCATTCAGACCTTCATTCAAACTCTGATTTTCTGACCAACATCCTTCATGTTTATTCAGCTTTAAATTAATTTACAATAAAAAATACTTTTTATTCAAACACTGAGATCAACCAATTCATATCATTTATATTTTATCTCTATAGATTCACATGAATCAGTTAGAAACTGGTTTCTTACTTTCTGTCTGAGGATCCAGGTTCATCACTGAACTTTGGGTTGTTTCCTTTGGACTCGTCACTCCTCATAGATGGACTGATGGATCCTGGAGGTTCTGCTCTCTCCTTCTTTTGATGCTGATATTCTGTCTTCTGGACTTCTGGAGAGAGAAACCAGACCCAGTCATTCCAGTGATCCAGTCCCAGTAACTGTCCTGTGAAGCAGAAAGCTGGTTCCCATCATCAGAGGAACCAGATTCCAGCAGGTAACATCTGGTTTGAATTGTTCTCTCCTTCAGTCCTTCATGACCTTCTGATGTCTGCTGGCTCATCTCCTCACAAACATCTGCAGAACTTAGGAAGGAAATTAGAGATAGAACTGAGTTTAAACATTTTCAGGTCTAAACTGGAATCATGTTTGTGTCTTTACTTCGTTTCCTTTAAAGTGAATAAAATAGAAACTAGACCTGTTAGTGTCTGTTCTCTGGGTTCTGACCCGATCAGCTCTCTGTCTGTAGGACCTACAGCTGAGATGCTCACACGCACACACGCACACACACACACACACACACACACACACACACACACACACACACACACACACACACACACACACACATGTTTGTCAGACTGTCTTTGTGGAGACTTCCCATTGACTTCCATTGATTTCTACTGCCTAACCTTTACCTCATATTACATAGCTGAACATTTTTAACTTGCTCTCACGCCTACAAACATTGCTCTATTGGTGAAAATTTTGATCGTTGCATCGAGTGTCAGCTTCCCTACAATCTTTTGAAATTGCTCTGGGGTTTTCTGTCAAGGTCCTCCAGAGTGTACTGGTGTCACTGGGATATCTTAGGCTCCTAACTATTAATTTTCATTCTTTTATCAAAAATATCAGCGCTCAGTGCTCACCATTTCTCTCTCATCGCTGCTATTACTGTGAGTGAGGTACAGATACAAATTACGGTACTATTGAATATGAGAACTGGCCTTCTCATTTACTTCAAAAGGTTTTGGATCAGTCTAACGGATCCTAAGTGGAAGCAGCTGCTTGCTTTTTCAAAATAAAAGACCAGTTTTTGTTTCACCGGGATGTTTCATCAGCATGGACCAGTTTATTCTGAGGCTGTGAATGTGTTCAGTTTTTATCTGTTAACTGAACTTTAAGGCAGTTCTAGGTCAGAAAGAGGAGTCATGACCTCTGTCTGACCTATTGGTGAAAATATCGACTGATTAACATTTTCATCACTTTTCTGTCTTTTACTTTCAACAAGTTTTTAATCTCCATCTCTAAGCTTTAGCATCTCTGTCACCAAATGTTGGGATAAAAGACAGAGACAGCCTTTGATAATAAATTAGTAATAAATGATGTGATTATTGGATAAATTTTTATCTTCAGGTTTCACAGAAACTCAGTTTCCAGCAGATCTTCACTGAACAGGAAGCATGAAAACAATAAATACTCTGAGGCTGAGGTTCATCACATGGCAGCAACACGGGCTGTGATTGGTCAGTTTGTTCCTTCATGAAGGTTCATTTCTGCTTCTGATCACTTACCGAAATCCACTTCCTGCTGGACTTCCTGCTGGACTTCCTGCTGGACTTCCTGCTGGACTTCCTGCTGCTGCGCCATCTTTTATCTGGAAAACATGAAGGATTTATTATGTTTCAGACTTTATCTCATAAATAATTTACTTTATCTTATGCAGTTTGAATGGAAACTAAAAATACCCCAAAAGTATTTATTTAAAACACACAAGCACAAAGGTCAAAGGTCAAAATCTTGCCACCAATTGAACTGGACTGGAAATATCCGTCAGTGGAATAATTCATAATTCAGACTTACTATTAAGGGTTTGTAAAAATTATTACTGTGGTTGAACCAATAATTCATCAGATATTTGCTGAATTATTAAAAAAACAGAGTGAGACTCAGAAATAGAGCAACGGTCGGAGTGGAGCAAAGTTTTCTTGGTTTTTAAGAAGCTCAAACATCTGAGCTTTCACAAACAAACCTCAGATTTTTAGTTCACTTTTTACTTGGAAGGTCAAAATGTCAAATATAGTGATGGGTCCAGCAACACCGATGTGTTGGCGCATACATGAAGCCCTTAGACGAAACATCGTGTCGGTGCGTGTTGCTTTCATCCAGTCACATGACCAAGAGGAACTGAAATGACACTGAGGCGCCTAACTGTGTTTATAAGGAAGCAAATCTGTCAACTTGATGCATTTCCAAACTAATTCTTGATCTTTTACGGTACAGCGACAACTATGAAACCTTTCAAAGCAAACAAAAGGTTTTGTAATTTTGACCATTTTGATCTTAATTAGAAAATAAGGAATTGGTTTTCACTTTGTCGTTGTTTCATCCGGTTCTTTCCACTTTCTACTTGATCTATCTGAATCCAAATTCAGCTGTTAGTTTACTTTCATATTATGCTCTGCAGGTTTAGAGTTGCACATTTTTGACAGAAATGACTTATTTCAATAAATTCACCTTCTCAATGCTGAGGCATCACAGGGCATCAGAATGAATCCCAGACACACCTGGAGAAACTCAGGTATATAATCATTCTACTAAATACTCAGTGGCTTTTTATTAATTATTTCATATAAATGTATTGTTTACTTCATTTTTTTTCTACAGTAGCAGTCGTGTGTCAAAAGCGTAACAAACTAAACTTCAAAATGTCTGAAAAACATTTTTTTATGAAAATTTGTGAAAAAAAAACAAAACAAAAATAAAAACACTCAGTCTTTAAGCATCCTCATTCCAAACACATTCACTTAAATTTTCACTTTATGGTCCATGTTCACTTCATTTATTGACTGAATCAAAAAATATTAAATTTTAGAATCTAAGATTTAGAATTTAACTGATGACATAATACAATTTATAAATACAATAAAATACCATGATTTAAGTCTTATTATATAGACCAGGTGATGAAATATGTCTGTCAACTGCTTTGCCTGTAGGGATGTTCAATGTCCAGCAGGTGTCACTATTGAGTGACACATAATCAATACAGTTTTGTAAAGGGGTGGAAACGTTTCATGACGCGTCATTTACGCATCACTATTGAAACAAACAAACTAACAAACAAGACATTTGATCCAAAATGGCCGACTTCCTGCTGGGTGTGCAAACGGGTCCAATAGTAATTTTTATTGGTTCTGATGGTTTGACGTTTTAACTCAGTTCAGGTCTAAATAACAGCAGTGGATGTTTTTAAATACTCTAGGGGGCGCTGTGTTGATATTTCACCATAATCACTTATTACTGATCAATAATTGATTGAAATGTGATCAGCTGTCCTCTGGTTCCACAGACTGATTCAATCTGGAGAAATCCTCTCTGATCAATAAATTATTGACAATTTTCATCCACCAACCAGGAACCAGACATCTCAGCTGAACCAGAACCAGAACCAGAACCAGCAGCTCAGAGAGAGAAACCAGTCAGGACTGGAAACCAGAAGATTGTGGAGTTAAAACTCACCTGATCAGATCTTTGCTTCTCCTTCTGTTCACACAAACCCAGTGGGAGCGAACTGGAGAACCGGACCGATTCTCCAGAACTTTAATGGGACCCACCTGAGGCTCCGCCCCCTGACAGCAGAGGTGTGTTCACCTGTTGAATAACAAGAAACCAGGAAATAAATGTTAAACAACAAGTTCACGTTTAGGTTTAAAGCTTCTTTAAGTTTGAAACATATTCAGGATTTTAATCAATATTTTATTAAATTAATGGAGATTTTCAGTTTCATCTATAAAGAAATTTAACAAATAAAAGTAATAATAGTTGCTGCTTGTTATGATCTGAGCCAACAGAACCAAGAACCTTGAAATGTTGATGTTTCTCCATCTGACATGTTCATATTAAATACAGATTTTATTCATTTATTTAATCTTGTTTAATGTTGATATGAAGGAAACTTTCCATGATGATTCTCACCTGATCCTCCTTCACTGCTGAACATAAACTTCTTTAATCTTTGTCTCTTTTAGCCTGGAGGCTTTAAGTTGTTCAACTAGTTTGTCTCAAACGTTTCCAATGACAGTTAAAAACCCTGAGTTACAAACAGGTTTTAACTTGCTGCAGCTGTTCACTGGAAGATGTTTATCAGTTTCTGTCTCTGCTGTGCAGGAATGTTTCCTCCTTCATCAGTTTGCTCATTTAGTTTTTGTAAACTAAATGATTTGCTCTCTATTGGTGCCTGGTTCTGGTTCTGGTTCTGATCAGAAGATCTGGACAGATTGATGGTTTTCCAGCCTGTTGGCTCTGCAGCCTCCAGTTCTTCATCCACCAGTTCAACCAGTTTGAACATTTATAACCTGAGCAGCAAAGAGAGGAACCATTTTCATTACTGCAGATTAAAGGTAAAAATAATCTTGTGGCAACACGAGTATATGAATCGACTCCTCTGCCCCTTCAAACCAGGGTGACCAACAGGTGTCAACGCCACGTTGGGAGTTGCACCCAAGAACTTGGTCAGTAAGGCACTTAAGGTTCGTAAACAACGAGAACAAAACTTTATTCCTCCATAAAATAGTTAATATCATTGATCCATGTTTTAAAAACAAAAATTAAAGAACCACAATGGGAAGAGATTTGCATCGTACTGAGGTTTACCAGCCCAAATGTGGGGTCCTGGTTCCTAAAACAAAATAAATCACCGAGCTCTTGTGAACAGACACTTGATCGTGAAGAAATCCCAACACTGGTCACTTGCACATCACATGGGTCCAGGCCCCTGGATGCCCCCCCACCACCCTTACTGCCTTCAGCCTGGAGACAAGAGGATGGGGTCAAACAAAGCAAATTTAATCAAAAATGATAAACCCAGAAACCAATAGTTGAAAACAAAGCAGGATATAAAAAACAAACAAAGCAAAAACAAAGCAGCAGGGCCTCCAGTGAGCTGCAGCAGCTTTATGTCTGAAATGAAGTTAGATTAATAGGAGAGATTTAGAAAAATGGCAGGAGGAAGAGGAAGCCATTGTCACCTAGCAGAGCTGGATGACTCCACCCCGACCAGAGAGCCTTCCAGCCAAATGGCAGGAGGATCCGATTACCAGTATGTTTAATATAGAAATAATTGTCATTTCATGTTATTGAACTGCATGAGTACAATATAAAACTACTGAGCCGTTTTCTGTTGCCAAGCTGAACTGGGGAGGGTAAATTACAGCCACACCCCACCATCAAACAGGAGACTTCAGGAAGCTTCTAGATTTAAACTATTTGAATTATCCAACTCAAGTTACAGGCCTTATACAGAAGGAGAAACATTACTTACTGATTTCAGAGTTTCGACCACTGCAAGTCAACCAGGTGACCTTCCCACTGAAGAGAGTCTCCTTTATGCTCACACTGATTATGAGGCAATAGGTGCCACATGTCCTCAATCCTGAGGGCAGGCTTCATTCTGCTACAATAATAATGAAAGACAACATCTAAAAATGAAACATTACTGTGTAAAAGTTTTAAAGTCGTCTGTTTTGTTTCCCTCCAAAGATTCAATCTTGGTGTAAAAACGTCTTTTGACTGTGATCAGCTTTACAGGAACATTATTATCTCCTCTGCATCTCCACTGTATTGATCCAGATATTAATCAATGATCTGGGCAGAAGAAAAAGACCCAGAAAGGAGGAAATAATTTTTATCATCCAGTAACTTGTGGATGTTTGTTGTTAAAGTTTCAGTCAGTCGGATCCATCCAGTCGTCTTTCACTACATGACCGACTTCAGTTCCTGATCCTGTTTAAAATAGTTTTTTACTTTTCTAAATAAAAAAAAAAACAAACATTTCAGAATAACTCAAGAACCCTGGCCTTCTTCTTCTTCTTTTCTATTATGGCGGATCGCAAGCAACTTTAAGGTGCATACCGCCACCTACTGTACACGAGTGTGTAGCAACAGTATTTTACATCAGTCAGATTCTATTGTTTTATTTTGAAGATAAATAAATAGTGCTTTCCTTAATATGCAAATATCCATTATATTTCCATCATTCCCCAGTATTCCTTTCAAACTCCATTCTTGATCTGTCCTTCCAACTATTCTTCTCAATTTCTCCCTTTCACATTCATGTTTTACAGTTCATTAATACATGTTCTATGTTTACATTCTCTCCACATTCTTCACACATATCATTGTTTTTCTTCCCTATTAAATATAAAGTATCATTTCAATATGTATGCCCTACTGTTAATCTAATCATCATTATTTCTTCCTTTCTATTTCTCTCCTTAATATTTCTACTTAATACTGACTTCTGTATTTATATAATTCCCTTCCTTTCTTATCTTCATTCCACCTTTTTTGCCAAATTTCCATTTCTTTACTCTTACTAATGGATTTTCCTTCCCCTTTCCCAATAGGTATTTTAATCGTTATTGCCTCATCAAAAGCCCTTTTTGCTCATTTATCTGCCCTTTCATTGCCTTTTACACCTTCACGTGCTGCAACCAACAGAACCAAATATCAATGCCACCTCTATATAATCTAAATAAGCTCTGTTGAATTTCAAGTACTAGATCTTTTCTGTTGTTTCCTTCTCCTTGAATACTTTCTATTGCTGCTTTGGTATCTGTGCAAATTACTGTTCATCTGCCTGGACAAACCTCCTCTACACTGTAAACTGATAATAACTGCCACCATTTGTGCCATGAATACAGATAGTTGATCAGATAATCTTTTAGAGATGTCAATTTTAAACTCAGATATATATATATTCCTTTTCCCACACGTCCTTTTAAATTCTTACAACCATCTGAATATATTTTAATATAGTTATAATATGAGTTTTTTAAATATGCTTCAGTCTTTCCCCCTATGTCATTTAAATTCCAATCATGTTTCATTTTAAGGAGTTTCATGTCTACATTTACCTCCGGAAACATCCATGAAGGGCTAACACTAATGGGATTAAATTGAGCTATTTCTTTATCTTCTAATGCATACATTTTAATCCATTTGTTTATGATCCATCCAAATCCATTACTCTGGAACTTTGAGTATTCCCAACAATATTTTAATATTGTTGAATTTACATTTCCATCCTGACTACTTCTTATTTACATCCAATATGTCAGAGCTAATTTGATTCTTCTTATTTCTCTCCAGTCTCTATTAGAAGGGCATTAATAGGTGTCGTTTTCACTGCTCCTGTACATATACGTAAAGCCCTATTCTGTAATGCATCTATATTTTGTAATGTTGTTTTAGCTGCTACTCCATATATAAAACTACCATAATCTATTATTGATCTCATGAGAGCCCTTGTTGGAGAAATTGTGATATTATTAACCAAATACTGACTTTCCTGTCTTTGTTAATATGTGTTTATGGTGTATAACCCTAACAGCCCTATATATGTTTAATAATGACTGACTATCTGCACCCCAGTTATTTCCAGCCAAGCCTTTAGTAGATTTATAACTTTCTTACATTTAGTTTCCAGATTCTCTATATGTGTTTTCCATGTATATCATTGATCCAACCATATTCCCAGATATTTAAATTCTGTTACCCTTTCCAACGGCTGTTCATGTTATTGTTCCTATATCAATCCATCCTTCTCCCTAACGGGGTCAGGAGGTGCTGGTGCCTCTCCAGCAGCGTTCCAGGTGAGAAGCGGGTCACCCTGGACAGGTCACCAGTCTGTTGCAGGGCAACAGGACAAACAACCACACACTCACTCACACCTCGGGAGAATTTGGGAAAGCCAATTCACCTGACAGTCATGTTTTTGGACTGTGGGAGGAAGCTGGAGAACCCAGGGAGAACCCGCCATGCACAGGGAGAACATGGAAACTCCGTGCAGAAAGACCCCGGGCTGGGAATCGAACCCAGGACCTTCTTGCTGCAAGGCAACAGCGCTACCCACTGCGCCACTGTGCAGCCCCTCCTATATCAATATTTTTCTGATTTGTAAAAACCATATAACAAGATTTACTTGTTGATAATTTAAAACCCCATTCATAGGACCATTTTTCTACTTTATTAATTGTTTTCTTAATGTTTCCTACCACATGTCTTGTATTGTTTCCTCTTATCCATATAACCCCGTCATCAGCATATAATGCAGATTTTATACATTCTTCTGTTTCAGAAAAGATATAATTTATCATGATATTAAATAGTATTGGGCTAATTGCACTGCCTTGTGGAATTCCATTTTTAACGTTAAATTCTTTTGAGTAATCATTTCCAATCTTCACTCTTATTTTTCTATCCCACAAAAAATTCCAATTAAACATCTTCCCACCTATTCCCATCTGCTTAATTTTTATAAGTAGACCTTCTCTCCATAATGAATCATAAGCTTTTTCTATATCAAAAAATACTACAATCATAATCTCTTTCATTTTTAAAACTTTCTCTATATCATTACTGACTCTAGTTATTGCATCCATTGTTGATCTCCCTTTCCTAAATCCACACTGATTTTCATTAATTAATATTTTATGATCAAGAGTAAATTCTAATCTATTAGCTATTATTTTTTCCGTCCACTTACTTAAATGTGAAGTTAATGCTATTAATCTATAATTATTTGGATTTATAGGATCTTTCCCTGGTTTATTAAACGGTAGGATTATTGCCCTCTTCCAGCTATTTGGTATTAAACCTTCTTTCCATATTTTATTAAACAGTTTTAATATTAATTCTAATGTTACTTCAGGAATCTGTTTAAACATAGCATAGCACAGCTGATTCTCCCCAGGAGCTGAATATCCTGTCCCTTTCAATATTGTTTTCATTTCTTTCATAGTTATATTCATGTCTAATATGTTTGACTTTTTTCCAATATATTTTTATGCTTACCAAGTTTTTGAATCTTCTGTTGTTTATGAATGTCTGTAAGATGTTCTCCACTATGCACTGCAGCAAATGACTCACCCAACAAATCTGCCTTATCTTTATTTAACACTACTACTTCCTGGCATTTTAACATCACTCCTTTTCCCAATCATTTTCCTAAACATTGACCAAACATTTTGCAATTTTATTTCTGATGCTATTGAGGAACAATATACTCTCCACATTTTCTTTTTAACTTTCTTAACGGTTTTACGAGCCACTGCTCTTTTCTTTTTATAATCCATAAGATTATAAAAAGAAAATGAATTTTTCTGCAGTATTTTAAATGCCCTGTTACGATCTTTAACCGCTCTGGTACAAATCATCATTCCTCCACGGAACTACTTTTTTCTTCACTTTAATTATTATTTTTGGTATACTTGAATTTGCAGCATTTAAAATATATTTTGTTATCTGTTAAGAATAAAAAAGAGGAATAACTTGATTTAGCTCGTTAATTCATTCCTCTGATCCCGGATTCTTTTGCCTCAATATGCGCAGTGAGAAAGAACAATCATACGACGTCAGACTTCAGATATTCTGAGAAAATCAATGCAAGAAGAATGTCACAATAAGCATCTCACCTAGATTATCAAAAGTCCAAGACATGACAAAACAGAAACAATTACACGAGTTGAAAGTAAAGACAGAAAAATGCATTTTTCCTGAAATTGCGAACTCGGGCAGAAAGCAATTCGAATTCTTTGTTGCAAACGAAAACTTTTATAAGCCTGTGCCTTTCTCTAAATTTAAATTAGGAGGTGTGTTTTTCCTTTGTGTGGGCTGTCTTAATGTGTATTTATTACCTCTGAGACCTACTGAAACACCAAGCTCTTCTCGTACCAGCCTCTTGGACAGACTGTGATTTACGGCGTGCAGCTGGAGCGTTATCTCTGCCACAAAATCATTCAACAAGAAACCAGTTGGTATTTAAAACAAACTCGCATAAAATGTATTGCTTAATACTAACTATAAGTTTGGATCTAAAACTAACTAATTAAAAACATGCTTTTTCATGCTTAAAGAAATATATTAATATGTTTGATTATATGTTGTAACGGACTTCTATAGTTTTTAATGTTTGCCTGAACTATTCAACCCTGAGTAAAGAATTTATTGCCCTGATAGCCAATACACTCCCTGTCTGAAACGCTCCTTAGGGAGTATAAGACTGCTTTCTGATTAGAAATTTATGTAAGTTCAGAGAATCACCATCTGCCCCAGCCTGGATCTTTATCTAAGTTTGTCTTAAAGGTTAGCCTGTGTACTATTGTGCTGATTTAAAATTCTATTTCAACATTATCTGGCTTGTACATTCTTCTATATTGCCTTTTAATGTAACCAAATGTCTGCTTTTCTCCCTATTTACTTTAAATTTTTACCATTCAGCTTTATTAAAACACCATCTGGTGATTATGACATCTTCATGCCTCTTTATATTATCATTAATTATTGTACTCACTGGAAAGTGATCACTCTATTGTAGATTCCCTGTTGACGTCCCATTCACATGAACCTACAAGACAGTTAGATACTAATGTAATATCAATTCAATCTGGAGAGACTCAGACACAGAAAGAAAGCGATTAGAAAAGTTTATTGACAGCATAAATTAAGTCTTTGGCGCTCGGGCCCCGGCTAAGGACATCGAGCTGATGCGATAAGCTCGGATGAGCATTCCCGATGCTGATAGGAATGTCATCCCCCCGGGACCCGATCCTGGTGGTGGAGGTCGGTGAATGAAGTATGCCTGGGAGTCTGGACGGTGGAGGTGGAGAAGGGGTGGTGGTGGGTTGAGCACAGCTGCGAAGTGGAAGACGCCTTGGATGGACGTCCTGTCAGCTGGGGCATGGTCGGTGATTGGCTGCGACGTGGCTGGTCCAGCCTGATTGGTCGGTGATTGGCTGCGACGTGGCTTGGTCCAGCGCTGATTGGTCGGTGATTGGCTGCGACGTGGCTTGGTCCAGCGCTGATTGGTCGGTGATTGGCTGCGACGTGGCTTGGTCCAGCGCTGATTGGTCGGTGATTGGCTGCGACGGGCTTGATCCAGCGCTGATTGGTCGTCAGTGATTAGCGGGATGCGCCGATTGAATGATGCAGGTGGAGCTAAAGAGTCTTCCAGTTTGAATTTGCGCCTAGGCTTCATGACATTGTACTTTTATGTATATTACTCTGGTACATTTTCAATTGTTAAGACAAACTAATGACCTTTCATCCATTATTTCTTCAATTATCTATTCAGGAAGAATTGTTCTTCCTGAATAGATAAATCTCTCTGTTCCATTTATTTAAATGAGTTTTACATATTTGAAGTTTCTCCCAAATATTCAGGTTTTCTAAATCAGATTTTTTTATTATTTGCACACCCAGATATCTGACATTGAATTTGACAGGAATATTAAAAAGCAGTAGTTATAGGACAGTCTTTTAGAGGCAAAATGTCACATTTGTTTAAATTTAAGACCTGAAGCCTTTGACAATGATTCAATCAATTTAATTGGGAATTTCATTGAGGTTATTCAAAAAGATGGTTGTGTCATCAGCCAGCTGACTAACAGAAAATGATTTCCTTCCACTGATAATTGACCAAATTGAGCATTTTTATCTGAAATGAAAGCATTTCTGCAGCAGCAATAAACAGCAGAGGAGATCAGAGAACCTTGTTTTATACCTCAGTTGATGCTGAATCTCTGAAGACTCACTGAACTGTTGGCATCTTTGTAGAATGTTTTCATTACATTAATGCATTTATTTCCAAACCCAAATAAACCTAAAGACTGGAACATAAACTCATGTTCTATCATATCAAAGGCTTTATAAAAGTCTACGAATAATACGAAGTGGTTTTAGTCGATTAAGTCCAAAATAAGGTGAATGTTATTAAGTATAGAGCCTTTTATAAATCCAGAGTGAGAGTCAGAAATAATCTGGGATAATCTGATTTAACCTGTTGACATAAATGTGTGTCAGAAGCTTGTAATCATTCTTTAATAATATTATTGATCTTAAATGATCAAGAAGAGTTGGATCTTTTCCAGGTTTGGGAAGGAGTGTGATGACACCTTGTTTCATAGATAAACAGTTCATAATCTGCAAAGTAATACGTTCTTTATCTCATTGGCAAAATTGAATAAATACATTTTATAATATAGGGCTGATTAAAAAATACTTTTTATAGTTTGAAAATGTACATTTTTCTAAACACAAGCCAGTTTCTCTCTAATACAGTCTGAGAGTAATTTAGAGAAACAATGAAAATATATTTTTATATATAGCGTTATCCTTCCTTAAAATAGTTTTATTGCTAAACTATATTAGGGATAAACTGGCTTGTTGTTATAAAATTTACATTTTCACAGCTCAATACTAAACTCCAGTTCTGACTCTTATGGAGAATGAAGAGTGCCAAATGACAGCAAATAACTTATAAAGTTATTTATTAATTATTTTAAAAAGAACAATGAAGCTTTCTGAAATACATTTTTAGTTATTTTTAATTAATTTATGCAAATATATGTGAACAGATCTGAATTAAAGATTCAGTTTGGATAAAATTTCAATGCAAATCATGAACTTTTTGTTGTTCTGATGTTTGTGAAAAAACTGAACTTCATTCCTGGTCAAGATCCAGATACTTTTTCTTTTTTCAAACAACATCAGACACTAAATGACAGACATGAGGAAATAAACAGGAGGAAAACCTTTGAGGTCAGAGGTCATCATGATCCAGTCTCTTTAGACTCAAACTGCTGCAGCTTCAACCTGTGAGGATCAGCAGGACACAGAGACGTTCTCTACTTTAGAGAAAAAATGGTTTATTCCACCTGCAGAGAGAAGAAGGAAGGAGAGCAGATCAGTGAGTGTTTCCAGTAGCAGTCAGTGACGCAGCACATCCAGTAGATGGTTTCCAGTCAGACTGATCTCAGAGCTGTGACCAAGATGAACCTGATCAGTTGTTTCCTGTTGAACTGAGAGAACAAGCAGGTCTGAGATCAGATCTTCTGCTGTTTGATGAATGAGGACCACTGTCTCTAGACATGTTGGACGCTGGAGTCCAGCTGGACGTCCGGAGACATGGACATGTAACCCACATAAAGTGGGGATAGCCTTTTGGGAAATAGAGATTGGGTAGGCGGGGTAGTCTGCCTGGCCAATGGGAAGTTTGATTCCCATGAATGTTTGGACCAATCAGAGAGCGGAATGCCACAGAGGCTCCACCTTCTTTCCCGTGTTGGCAGCATTGATTGTGAGCGGGAGATCTGACCTGATCAGACAGCTGAGCCAGAGTGAGAGTCTTTTGGTTTCTTTCTAATATCATTATTGACTTTGAAGGAATTTTTTTTTGTAAATAGTTATTGTTTAAATCCAACTTATAAGTTAGAAAGAGTGATAAGTTTCAGAAAACTGAACTTCAGTTTTTCTGCTGTTAGAACCACTAAGATCAGTTGGAACTGTTGCACTTTCTGGCAGTTGATTGGCAGTTGTTTTCAGTTCAACTGAAGGTAAAGCCTATAATAATGTATTTTATTTTACTTAATTCATTTTCTTTAAGTTAAAACTTAAAAAATATGCATTTTACACTGTCTAGTGCCCTCCGTGTCTGGAATGAGAGTCCCTGTCTAGTTGTTTTGAACGTGCCGCACTGAGATCGGTGAGCATATTTTGTACCTTTCATTTGGTTTTTGTTCTTTTATCTTGTTGTCAAATAATGATTTTTATTTGACCTACTTAGTTATTGAAACGTGAACCTTTGCTGAGTTTGTGTAAAATGTAATGTTTTATTATTGTTCTTGGAAAAGGATTTTTCAAACAGTTATGAAACATAATAAGCTAGAATGGTTTAATAATAATTCTATGTTTCTGCTGGTCTTGTCTGTTGACAGATCAGGTTTTTTTTTTTTGTTGTGTTGTTTTTGTTTTTTTTTTTGCTTTTTCTTCTCTTCTCCTGGATTGTTCCTGGAGTGGATTCCCCTACTGACTTTGATGGCGAGCCTTCCCACCTGGACTTAGAAAGATCTGGATTTCCTCCCATGTTGAGTGAGACCTGAACCAGGATTTAATTTGATTCATTTGTCATCTAAAAGAGATTAGAGCGCAAACTACCAGGGTGCACCCAATAGATTTAAATTTGATATTTAGCACTTGGCCAAGTATTGTTGTTTTTATTTCATGTATTTTATTGTGTGTAATTTTATTTTCTTAATTGTATGTCTTGTCCACTTGTGAGTTTATGATTCATGTTACTAAAGCTAATTGTTTTTAAATTCACTCAACTGTGTATGTGTGTCATTTAAACACCCATCGTGCTCCGACAGCCGAACCTATTGGCCCATCTACCTAAAACATATTGTACCCTTCTCAACTGTGTTACAGACACAGCAACAACACAGCAAGCTGCTGCTCCTCTGATTGGCTGATTGCTGTGTCCAATCAGGAAGCCTGAACCATTCTCCTCCCACTGAGAAGCTGCAGCTTTACTGGGAACACTGGATCTTTGCTTTGATGCTGACTGGGTTTAGTTCAATATGCTGACAGCAGCTGGACTCACTGCAAACATTTACTTACCATAAAGTCTCTACAAGATCCATCAGCTGCTGAACATCTGATTTCTCCAGGTTGTTTCCTGTCAGGTCCAGTTCTGTCAGACGGGTCGGGTTGGACTTCAGAGCTGAGGCCAAATAATCACAGTGATCTTTGACAAACTGCAGTCCTCCAACCTGAATAAAGAATAAAAGATGTGAACCAACAGGATGCAGGTTAACCAGTCCAACAGAACCAGTTAAAGATTCTCATGAATATTAATGCCAACAAGCTGCTGCTCCAATAAAGACCTGCTGACTTCAGAACCAGAACCAGAACCAGAACCTGGTACTGGGTCATGATGTGGAGGATTTTAGTCAATAAAATCATTCCAGGTTCTGATCAAAGTGTTGAAGCATCAATCATTGATTATTGATTTGTTCTTGTCAGATTCCAGGAATTCACTTTTCTAGACTGGATGATGACCTTGACCTGCTTGACCTGAGGGGGATTTCTACACACTGGGGTCCGAATGCTGTCCTGTTCTGACCTCAGATCAGCAGGTCCAACTCAGTTACACAGAGAAACTAAATTAAACTCTGGATCCAGGAACAAACTCAGAAAATATTGATTAGATCAGAAGAAATGAACTTTGATTGATGATCAATTATATAGAATTATTCACAGACATATCAATAACTATATCATTAAAATACCTCAATCTCTCCAGTCTGCAGCCTTCAGTCTGTAGAAAACCACAGAGATCCTTCAGTCCAGAACCTTCCAGGTCGGTTCTGCTCAGGTCCAGTTCTGTCAGACGGGTCGGGTTGGACTTAAGAGCTGAGAACAGAGACGTCCAGCTGGTCTCTGAGAAACTGCAGTCCCACAATCTGAATAAAGAATAAAAGATGTGAACCAACAGGATGCAGTTAAAACTGAAATATGAAGAAATAAATAATAAAAATGTATAAATTAATTTCCCTGAATGTAAAAGAAACATGATGAACTGATTCTAACATCTGATCCAGTCAAACTGGTTTAAAGAGTCCAAACCAGCAGAACCAGAACATTTGATCAACAAAGAAACTCAAAGTTTTCTATCAGTCTGGATGAGTTGAGCTATTTCTGCTGGTTCCTGATCATCAGACCCGACTTGGTAACTGGATCAGAACCAGTCAGGTTCTTCATTAATGGCCTTTGGGTTCCTATTAAAGCTGCTGAAAGCCAATGGAGGCCATTATTTCCTCAGGAGACGGTTCCTCTCTGACCCGGCCCAACAGAACCACAGCCTCAGGACAAAGCTGAGGAACCTGCTGCTGCTGCAAACCTCACTTTCATTCATTGCATCTAGATTTGCTTTTCTACAATCAGTGGTTTCTTAGACGTTCATTAATGAGGATTTGAACTCGTCAGTGTTTGTGGCTCTGGAGGATCAACATTTCATTCTGATGTAAAGAATCAGAAATAAAAGCATCTGAATCTTTACCAAACTGAAACATCTCCATCATTCATTCACAGCATTTCAATTATTTTACTCATTTTGTTCATCAAAAACATTTTAAAGAGAAAAAATGAAAAACAAAGTTCAATAATCTCAAAGTCTGAAATAAGAAAATAATTAATAAGGTCAAAAGTTTTAGAGATTTTATTCTGATGATTAAACAGGTTGTTTTAAAATAATATATATTAACATTAAATTGATTAACTATTGATTAAAGAGTCAATAAATGATTTTATTGTATAAATAGAAAACAAACCTCAGATTCTTCACTTTACTGACTGAATTCTCCAGGATCTCAACCAGATGATTCACATCAGATTCTCCAGCAATATATATTTCGATCTGATTTATTTCCAGTTCAGTCAGATCGGGGTTGGACTTCAGAGCCGAGGCCAAAACTTCACATTCAGCCTTTGGAGCAAACAGCCACCAAGTCTGTGATTAGAGAAGAAAAAATTCAGTTCTAATGAAATCAAGCTGGATCATAAACAGACTAAAATATGATAACAGTGATGTCATCATCTGATCATCATCTGATCATCATCTGATCAATATCTACTGAGTTTGACCCCACAGAGAATCTGTGCAGTTCCTGGTTAAAGTCCAGGTTCTGCTTCTGGTCCAGGTTCTGGTTCTGGTCCAGGTTCTGGTTCTGGTTCTGGTCCAGGTTCTGGTTCTGGTTATGGTCCAGGTTCTGGTTCTGGTTCTGGTCCAGGTTCTGGTTCTGGTTCTGGTCCAGGCTTCATGTCCTCAGACCTTCAGCTGCAGTCAGATGTTGAAGATCTTCTATCATCAGTGAAGGAAAGTTCAGTTTCTCTGCAGCAGCTGATGAAGAGGCTGACTGAGCTGAATGAAGGAAACGACTGGAGATGATGGAGAGGAGGAGGAACTGCTCACAGCTCTGACTTGGACTAGACCGTTTAGACCAAGCAGGAAGTGAGTTCTAAATGAAGTGAGCAGAACAGGAAGTCCAGCTGCTCTGGACCTCTGGCATCTCTGGGTTTGTTGAGCCAATATCTGCTGCATCATCATGAATAATAGTAATATATTGTATAGAAACATGTTTCCCAGCAGCAGGTTATTAAATGCTGCCACAGAGGAAACTGGGAGCAGAACAAACACATGATGCTCCAGTTCTGTCTCCGTCCATCTGCTGGATTTGATGCTTTAACAAAGTAGAAAGTGGACAGTCGTCAACCTGCTGCAGCTAAAAGCTTCACGTTGTTCTGGTCGTCCTGCAGAGCAGCAGCAGAACCGGTCCTGCTGCTCCTTTGGGTCAGAACCGTCCTCTCAGACTGTGGATCTGAGAGGAACTGGGACAAACTGGTTGGAAGACGGACACATGTCTCTGCAGTGGTCTGTCCATTGTCTCAGAGGAACAAAGGTTTGGATGTCAGGAGAAATTGTTGCTAAACTCCTAAAGAGCTGAAGAGCAAAACCCCTGGAGGAGACGGAGCGTTTGGGTCCAGCAGCATTTCATGGCGAAGCAGTGAAAGTTCTCCAGTCACTAGAAGAGGCTGGATGTCTCCAGAGTTGAAGCTCATGTCTCTGCAGGTCTTCATGGAGGACAGCTAACAGCTTCAACAAAGGCTGCAGATGAAGAGTTGATGAGGAAAATGGTTCCAGCTCTGGAAGCAGATTCTCAGAGCTTTGGGAGGATCTGACAGAAACTAGAACTTTTCTGGAACCAGACGACAAAAACCACATTTTGGTCTCATTTACAAACTCAGAGGAAACTAGAGGGAGGAGGAAGAGGATGATGAAGATCAACACTGTTCACATAGTTTATAATTAATGCAATGATTTATTTCAATGGTCAACATTTTTATTAAACCCAACAATAATTTAATAAAAACATTCAAAGATCCTAAAATCTGACTGATGGAGCAGCGGCTCAATGAGTGAAGAGTTTAAAGTTTAAAAGTTTCTCTGGCTGATTGGATCTTAGAGAAAATAGATTTTCTAGAGTTCAGGGTTTTCTATTCATTTCATCCTGAAAACTGATAAAAAGTGAAATATTTTTAAAATGATCAAAATGTGTAAAACCAGAAGCTGCATCTGTCCTGATGAGCTGAATGTTTAGATGTTTGATTGGCTGAAATAATCCAGAGGATGAAGGAAGTAGATAAAGAGCAAAACCATCCAGAATCAACTTGAAGACAGAAGAAGAAACAGGAGGACAATAGAGCTGAATCAGCATCACACAATGAAAACATCTGGACTCACCGAGCCTTTCTGCAGTTTCTCACAGCTGGAACCAGTCTCAGTCGTCCTTTATCTGAGGTTTTGTACTTCTTCAGGTCCAACTCATCCAGAACCTCTGACATCTGCAGCATGAAGGCCAGAGCTGAACAGTCAGACTCTGAGAGCTCCTTCCCTGAATCCAGCAGCCGTTGGATCTCCTGATAAAATGAGCGTCGTTCATCTCCACCAGACAGTAGAAGATGTTGATGCTTCTGTCAGGAGAGATTCTATCAGTGTTCATCTCCTTCAGGTTGGTGATGATTCTCTGGATGGTTTCTGGACTGGTCTCTGTCTGACCCAGCAGATCTTCTAAGACTCTCTGGTTGGACTCCACAGTGAGACCATGAAGGAAGCGGACAAACAGGTCCAGGTGGCCATTTTTACTGCGGAGGGATTTCTCCATGACTTTCTTCATGAACTCATCTAGAGATATTTCTCTGTATTCGTCTCCCAGGAACGTCTTGATCTCCTCTGACTTCCTGCTGGTGAAGCAGTGGAGCATGTAGACTGCAGCCAGAAACTCCTGGATGCTCAGATGAACAAAGGAGTAGACGGAGACGTCGCGTGTCCCTCTCTCTCTTTTAAACATCTCAGTGAAAACTCCTGAGAACAACGCAGCATCTTGGATGTTGATGCCGCACCGTTTGAGCTCTTTGTCATAGAAGATCAGGTTTCCCTTCAGCAGCTGATCAAAAGCCAGTTTTCCTAGAGACTCAATCAGCTTCCTGTTCTCTGGACTCCAGATAGATTTGCTCTTTTTTCCTCCATCATATTTTTCCTCCTTGATGTTGAGTTGAACCTTCAGGAACTCTATGTACATCTCAGTCAGAGTGTTGGGTAGTTTCTCTCTCTCTCTGGTCTTCATCACATCCTCCAGAACGTTAGCAGTGATCCAGCAGAAGACGGGGATGTGACACATGTGGAGACTTTTGGATTTCTGGATGTGGGAGATGATCCTGCTGGCCTTCTCTTCATCATCTCTGAATCTCTTCCTGAAGTATTCCTCCTTCTGGGAGTCAGTGAAACCCTCTGACCTCTGTCACCATGTCAACACACTGAGCAGGGATCTGATTGGCTGCTGCAGGTCGTGTGGTTATCCAGAGGAGAGCAGAGGGAAGCAGTTCCTTCCTGATGAGGTTTGTCAGCAGAACATCCACTGAGCTGGACTCTGTAACATCAGTCAGGATCAGATTGTTGGTGAAATCCAGACTAAATCGACTTTCATCCAGACCATCAAAGATGAACAGAACCTGGAACAATTCAAAGTTTCTGATTCCTTTGGTTTTAGAAAATAATTTATGAATCAGTTCTAATAAGCTGAACTTTTCTTCTCTCAGTAAATTCAGTTCTTTGAAGGTGAATGGAAATATAAAATCAATGTTCTGGTTGGTTTTGCCTTCAGCCCAGTCCAGAGTGAACTTCTGTGTTAACAGTGTTTTCCCAATGCCAGCCACCCATGGTCATCACTGTTCTGATTGGTTGATCTCCTCAGGTGGGACTTTAAAGATGTCTTCTCTTCTGACTGTTTCTTGTTTCCTGGATGCTGTTTCAATCTGTCTGACCTCATGTTCCTGGTTGACCTCTCTAGTTGACCCCTCTGTGATGTAGAGCTCAGTGTCAATCTGGTTCAGATCGGTTTTATTTCCAAGTTCATCGAAGCCTTCAGAGAGACTTTGGAACATCGTCTTCAGAGACTCTTTAAGGTCAGGCTGATACAGACCAACAATATCTGGAAAAAGAAAGAAAATAATAAATAAAAACAATTACTGGACGAATAAGTGGCTAGTTTGGTTCTTCTTCATAAACTTTGATGAAGAAAACATAATTCAATAATTAGATTAAACTCAATGAACGTTACTCCAATCTCAGGGCCGGCCCAAGCATAAGCAGCTGCTTAGGTTTCACTCATGTTACCTTGTATGTTATTGCTGTGAGAAACAGTAACGGCTCAGTTTGTAGCTGAGGTCATTCATTTCCAGTTTTCCCCTAGAAATCCTGCTCAGCCTGACGATCAGGGCGCCGAGGCGTCCACCATGTTTTCATATATAAAGATGTTAAGTTGACAGGAAATGTAAAAATATCACTGAATAATTAAATGTTACAGACTCCTCGGGTTGCCCCCTTATTGTGGTGGAGGGGTTTGAGTGTCCCAATGAACCTAAGAGCTATGCTGTCAGGGGCTTCATGCCCCTGGTAGGGTCACCCAAGGCAGACAGGTCTTAGGGGAGGGACCAGACAAAGCGCAGCCCGAAGACCCCTATGATGCACACAAACTTTGGACCTAGTGTTCCCTCGCCCAGACGCGGGTCACCGGGGCTCCACTCTGGATTGGATCATCTGATTGGAAAAATCCAACATTTACGCCACTGACCTTTGACCTGCAGATGAACTCGTTTCATCATCAGGGTGACTCGTTTCCTGACTCTGCAGGTGTAGATCCCGCTGTCTGCCACTGAGGGGCGGTCCAGAGTCAGACTGAGGTCTTTAGTCTTCAGTGGGTCGTCACCCATCCTGGTTCTGCTGGTCAGGTTTGTTCTTCAGGACCATTAGAACCGCTCGGATACACATGGACCGTCTTGTTCTCTCCGTTCCTCCACTCCACTCTGGCGCCTCCTGGCAGGTAAATGTTGGTTCTGCAGGGCAGCACGACAGATTTAACCCCTGAATCCACCTGCACCTGTGGAGCTGAGAGACACAGAGGACAAGATGAGAGAGAGACAGAGAGAGAGAGAAAGAGAGAGAGAGAGAGACCCTTCCTTCCTTCCTCCCTTGTAGTTTCTATCTTGGCCACTAGGGGCCGCAGCCATTTAGTGAGTGATGTTTAGTTCAGGAATCAGTGCAGATCAGTTGAAGTTGAGTTTGTTGGTAGTTTATGTGTAATTATGACCATCAGTCTATTTGTGTTTCAGAGAATAATGTTTGTATTTTATAACTTTAGACCAGTCGGGCCCCAAGTGGGTCCTGGAGGGCCGGTTGCATCCTGCAGGTTTTATTCTCTCCTGGTACCAACAACCTGTTCAGCAGGTCAATGTTCTCCTAATGAGCCTCATTGGATCCAGTTGGATTAAACCTGAGACTGAAACATGCAGGTTTGGGCCCTCAGGGGCCACTTTGGGCCCCACTGCTTTAGACATTTTCTGTTTGCTCATTTTGCCCAGAAGAAGCTGAGTTTTACTTTAAAGTGGTGAATTCTGTTGTGTTTAGTTTCTCTCTTTTACTTTATTTAACTTTATCAGTAACTAATGAAACATCCAAACTCCGCCCACTTCCACAGTCCTTCACTGACAGGAAGAGACTTTAAACTGCTGCTAGTTTATAAATCACTGAACGATTAAATCTGCAGCTGCTGCATCAACCTGCTGGTTCTGGTTCTGCTCTGCATCCAGAACCAGAACCATGGAGAAGCAGCTTTCAGCTTCTATGCACCATAAATCTGGAACAAACTTCCAGAAAAGTGAAAAACAGCAGAAACACTGAGATCCTCTAACACAATGGTTCTGAAATGGGGGTACACATACCCCCAGGGGTACGCGAACCCTGGGGGTATGTGGAGGTACTGCAGGGGGTACGTGAAGCTTTTCAAATATCTTAAAAAATCAGTCGGCTTCCTCATAATAAGTCTTGGGAAAAATTATTTTGTAAAAAGTGTGATAAATATAAATGTGTGTTCATGCACTGAATTTTATATTCAGTATTTATTTCAATATCCTTAAAATAAAACGGACCCAGCGCACTGTTACCATTACTACACTGTAACTATGGAGACTGGCTAAAGCCTAGCAGCAATGTTGATGAAAGTTCAGATAAAGTGAAAAAGAAGGCAAAACCCGAGCCGAATAAGTACAGAACATACATGGAAAAGTATGTTTTAATGGGATTTACGTCCACAATCTCTGACCCTCCAGGCACTGTGGGTTTTTTTACGGGGAGAAATTAGCCAACGCTAGCATGCAGCCGGCTAGCATGCAGCCGGCTAGCACCTTTCTGTACATATAAATCTGGAACAAACTTCCAGAAAACTGAAAAACAGCAGAAACACTGAGATCCTCTAACAGACTGTAGAGAAGCAGCAGCTGCTGGTTCTGGTTCTGTTCATGTTTCTGATGCTGCATTTGATCTGAACATGAATGAACACAAAGATCTGAACTGATGACAGGACAAACTGTTGACCTCTGACCCCTAGGACAGGTCACATGATCTCTCTCACATTCTGGTCAGAAACATTCAGACTCACCTGGCAGGAAAAAATCTTTAAAATGATATAAAAATCCTGCGAGACGATGAGAACCAGAACCAGCAGAACCAGCAGAGCTGTGGCCCAGGGAAAGGGTTCTGTGGAAAACAGAGAAAGATTGACCTCACTCTGACCTTTGACCTTTACCAGCAGCTCTGACCTGATGCTCTGACCTTTCTGTACATATTTCAGAACCAGCGTGTGTCTCAGGACGTCCTGGTCTCTGTAGACGGTGCAGACGTAGCGTCCAGCGTCTCTGTGTGTGGGATTCCTCAGGGTCAGGCCGACGTCTCCGGTCCTCAGGAAATCTTGGTCCATCTCTGTTCGGGTCGCGGTAAAAATCCGTCCTGGTTTCTCTGGTTGCTGCTTGAGTGAACCATCATAAATTCTGGTTCTGAGCGGGTCCACTCCACTACTGTGTCCTCAGGAAGGCGGGACGATGTTGTGCAGGGCAGGACGACAGAATCTGACCCCTCAGTGACCTCGACCTCCTGCTGATCAGCTGAGAGGAAAAAAGAAGAAAATTATCAGAACAGTTTGGATCATTTTCTGCTTTCATGTCAGATTTAGTCTCATCACTGTCTCCATGGTTACAGACACTATGATCAATTATTCATTTTCTCATTTGAACAAATCATTCATTCATAGAACTTTAACATAGGTTGTGCTGCTTGTTTATCTGACCTTGACCTTCAGGTGAATCTGTTTCAGGTTCAGTTCTTCTCTTCCATTAGAGATGCTGCAGCTGTAGTTTCCTCCATCAATCTGCTCAGGTTTCCTCAGAGTCAGCTGAAGTTTCCAGTGTCCAGAGCGTCAGGATTCATGGAGGTCCGGTTCCTGAAACGCTGGTTCTGGTTCTGAAGATCGTCGCCGTTTTTCTCTGCAGGTGGACGGAGTTCGGACTGAGGTCACTGCGAGTCCAGATGAGTGACGGGTCTACAGGACTATCAGTGTAGATGCAGGGCAGCAGGACAGACTCCGCCCCTCATTGACCTCCACCACTCCTCCCAGTGCATGCTGGGAAACTGAGGACACAAGATGAGGTTTGGTGTAGAAATAATGATCAGTTCTTCACTAGAGATGAAAGATTTCAGTCTGTCTGCTAAACGGCTCAGTGATCCTGAACTCTGATCTGTTATGTAACATTAACTCACATTGAGCAAAAAGTCAGAAAACTGATAAAGTGCATTAAAATAAATACATTTAAAACTGAAAGATGGAAACAGATGAAACTGAAAAAGCATGAATGTTTTCAGAGTTTCTGTTTATTAGCAGAAATCCTGCTGTCAGTTTTCAGCTTGTTTTATCTATTTGATGAGAAAGATTTTTGTTTTAGTATCTTGTGATTGTTGGGCAGATTTTATTTCTGTGACTTTATAAAAAAAATAAAATTCTTCTGACTTTATTTTTCTGGGTTTCTGGTTCTGATTCTTTCTAGTTACAGAGTTTAAACCTTCCAGTAACTTTCAGTCACTTTCTGCTGTGAAACTGAAGCGTTTTGTTGATCAAACAACAATTTGGACATTTCTAAAGAATCGCTGTTTGATCCAAAAACTCATCATTTCATTCTGAATATCATCCACAGATCAACCAGTAAACCAGAGAAGAACCGGACCCACCAGAACCTGGTTCTCCTTTAATGGTCAGACCAGCATCATGCATCAGCGGCAGAACATTATGACCACCAACCTGAGACTGAGGTGAATTCAGGAGAAATAAAGTACAACCAGCAGGCGGCCATCTTGATTCAAATGAACATGAATGTGAAAAAACTGAAGGCAGGAAGGAAACGCAGAACCTTCAACATCTGCAAACATTCATCACTGTTTCTGAGGTCAATGTTTCTGGGAGCTAATGTCCAGATTACTGGTCTGAATGGGTCTCAGTGGTTCTGAAGCTCACAGAACTACAACCTGATAGAAAAATCAGAACCAGATCAGCTGCTGAACCCAAAAGAGAAATTGGATCCAGACAGAAAACGGCAAAGTGGAGCCACTGGTTGGATGGAAGAGACCAGAATCCAACCAGCAACAATAAAACTAGTGAGATCTACTGGGAGGACTGGTGAGAGACGAGTCACTGGAACCAGAACCTGAGGTTCTGATCCAGAACCATCAACCAGCTGAGGTCACCAGGGGTCATTTAGAGAGAAGAACGGACCAGAACCCAGAAGCTCTGAGGCTGATCAGCAGCTTGCAGAGACTGGAGAGGATGAGGAGCAGAGAGGAAGATGATCTTACCTAGCAGGAGGATCATCATCATCATCATCATCATCATCATCATCATCTTCCTCTCAGAACAGAGAGTCGTCCATCGGATCCCAGCAGCAGATCACCTCTGACTCCAGATCACCGTTCTACTGGAACCAGCAGAGACACGCAGGAAGAAACTCCACTGCTGATTGGCTGATTCAGACGCTGCTGAACCGGTTCTGATCCAGTTCTGAGGAAAGGCGGGACCTTCAGTTTCCTCATTCAGCCATGGAGCTGTGAGGAGGTTAAAGGTCAGGACCTTCAGTTTCCTCATAGTTTTTTGGAGTTTCATCATTTCTGTCTCTGTGATCCTCCAGGTCCGTTTACCGGTTTCAGGACCGACCAGAACCCTGAGAAATAATGAGATTTGGTTTTATAAAACAGATTTTAATGCTGAAAATGATCAGGTGTTACAAGCCATAATGTGATCCAAACGGATCAGAACCAGAGTTACATTCAGCCTGGGAAACATTTAGCAAACCTGATGGATGAAACCGAGTCCATCTGCCTTCAGCTCCTCTATTGGCCAATAAAGCTTCAGAACCAACATCACTGGGTCAGACGTAGTGAGGCGTTTACGTCTCGGTTCTTTACAGGCCACAGAACAAAACTAACTTTATCCCAGTCGTGTTACTAACTCACCTGATCCTCCTTCACTACTGAACATAAACTTCTTTAATCTTTGTCTCTTTTAGCCTGGAGGCTTTAAGTTGTTCAAAAGTTTGTCTCAAACGTTTCCAACGAAAGTTAAAAACCTGCAGAGTTACAAACAGGTTTTAAGTTGCTGCAGCCGTTCACTGGAAGATGTTTATGAGTTTCTGTCTCTGCTGTGCAGGAATGTTTCCTCCTTCCTCAGTTTGGGTCGAGGTTCATCTGTCACACAGACAGCCTCACTTTTAACTCTACAATATTTTAATTTAATGTCTTTGCTGCATTTTCTAACAAACTGCTTCTGATAAGCTTAAAATGTGACATTTTAGAGATTGATTTGCTCTCTGTTGGTGCCTGGTTCTGGTTCTGGTATTGATCAGGACAGATTGATGGTTTTCCAGCCTGTCAACCAGTTTGAACATTTATTTATAACCTGAGAAATAAACAGAGGAAACAGTTTCATTAGTGCAGATTAGTAGAAGATTAAAGGTAAAATAATAATGAACAACATCTAAAAATGAAACATTACTGTGTAAAAGTTTTAAAGCCGTCAGTTTGATTCAATCTTGGTGTAAAAACGTCTTTGACTGTGATCAGCTTTACAGGAACATTATTATCTCCTCTGCATCTCCACTGTATTGATCCAGATATTAATCAATGATCTGCAGAAAAAGACCCAGAAAGGAGGAAATGTTTTTATCATCCAGTAACTTGTGGATGTTTGTTGTTAAAGTTTCAGTCAGTCGGATCCATCCAGTCGTCTTCACTACATGACCGACTTCAGTTCCTGATCCTGTTTAAAATAGTTTTTGTTTACTTTTCTAAATAAAAAAACAAACATTTCAGAATAACTCAAGAACCCTGGCCTTCTTCTTCTTCTTTTCTATTATGGCGGATCGCAAGCAACTTTAAGGTGCATACCGCCACCTACTGTACACGAGTGTGTAGCAACAGTATTTTACATCAGTTACATATTTTGAAGATAAATAAATAGTGCTTTCTTTAATGCAAATATCCATTATATTTCCATCATTCCCCAGTATTCCTTTCAAACTCCATTCTTGATCTGTCCTTCCAACTATTCTTCTCAATTTCTCCCTTTCACATTCATGTTTTACAGTTCATTAATACATGTTCTATGTTTACATTCTCTCCACATTCTTCACACATATCATTGTTTTTCTTCCCTATTATAAAGTATCATTTCAATATTATCATTTCTACATACTATATAGTATGTCGTCCGAAATATTGAAAAAATGACATACTATATAGTATGTTGTCGAAAAAATGAAGAAAAAACGACATACCATTGCAGCAGCTTCCTCAAGTTGCTCATTTGACCTATTGCCACCTCCTTCATTAGCCAGTTGTGGCTCTTGCTTCATTAAGAAGCATGTTTATTTGAGCTTCAGCTCTGAATGCGTCCAACGGCTCGCCAGAATGTGCGAGCCGAGCACATGACCAGGTAAGGCTGTTCTGTTATGGTCTCCGGCTGTTTCCCCGTCTGAAAGTCCGTCTCTCTGGTTCCGTAGAGGACGTGAACATTGGTCTTTTTGTTTTCCCGCGGCTGCGTCTCATCTAGAAGGACACAGAGGGAAGAAAATCTCAAACTGACAACGACTTACCAGTTAGTTTTCATGGAAAACCTGCAGAGATAATTGACTTTCCCTGCAAAAATGTTGGGCCTTCCTGTTCTTATCGGCTCCATTTCGGCCACTGGACTCAAACAAAACCCCTCGGACGTTTCAGCTTGACAAATAAACACATTTTGTTCAGCATAAAGAAAAGGATCAAATCTTACAAGTCATGCAGAGTGACATAAAAATGGAGCAGGACGTCTTCCTGGAAGCAGACTAAAAGGAACAACATAAAATCATATATCCATAATACTTCAATGTTTCAATGTGACTGCTGCTTTACCATTTTAATACTCTTTTGAAAAATAAATCTAAAAGTTCAGAACACATGTTTCAGTTCAGAAATGGGGATAATCTCCCTTCAATTTCTGCTGGATTAAAAACATCTCCACCAAAAAATCTACAGCAAATTTGTCTCTCTTTCCTCTCGTGTGTAAATATGTTTACAGAAACAGAATTCAAACCCCCCAAAAAATTCAAAACATGAAAGGATGACTTTTATTAACATACTTCCTCTTGGCTGTCATGTACTTTTAAAATATTGATAACTGTCCTTCCAAATCAGTGGATCCTGGACACGGAAGATGGAGCCGGTGCTGGGAAAGACGTACTCAGAAATGACTCACAAGTCGTGGGCGTCTTGGTGGAGCGTTTGAGGACCCAGGGATGGGAGACGACGCCTTCAATGGGCAACCTGTGCATGGGGTTGGGCTGCAGCAGCTTGGCCAGCAAGTCTTTAGCTCCGGCACTAATGGAAGCATGTGGAGGGGAACTGTACTCCACCTACACCAATAATAAATATTAACAACATGTTAGCTGGTCCGTCTGCCTAAAAGATTTTTATTTTGGATCTCTGTGCTCCAAAAAGCTCAAATATTTGGATAAAACTCCTGTGAAAATTAGGAATTGAATTATTGCATTCATCAGCATTCTTACCTTAGAAATCCTACGGTAGGTTCATCGTGACTTTTGTTTCAAATGGACGTTTTCCAACAAGACACTCATAGCAAGGACCCCAGACTCCACAGGTCCACCTTCTCATCCTGAGTTTGGTCATCCAGCGATCCACACAGGGTGGACCTCCTGCATGGACAGAACAACACAATGTCAGAGCTGAAATGACTACAGAGCATGCTAACATGTCAGCATGCACATACCTTAAAGATGGAATGTGAACAGAAGAACCAAAGTCAGCGATCTTCAGCTCCCCGTTTCCTCCCAGCAACAGGTTCTCTGGTTTGATGTCTCTGTAGTGGAGCGCATCTGCCAGCTCCATGATGCACTAAAAACAAAAGCAAAACAGAAAGTAGCTCATCTGTGAGCTTTAACTAGACCAGAGGCCAGTTATGTTTAAAATGCTTTGTTATTTAATTTGCGTTTTACTTAGAATTACTAATCGGACTTTCTGAACCGTTTCAAATGTTTGTCGCCGTTTATCGACATGTTGAACTGAGTTGGTCAACTTGTTGCTTTCATCTGTTTCTTTATTATTTATTAAACTACTGGAGCTTCTGGTGGATTCAGCTGCACTGATGCTGCTCATCAGCTACATTTATAATCCACAACTTTTACACCAGTTTTCAAATCAAAACCGTTTTAAATGAATTCAGATGGTCAATACGAAACATCGGATCGCTGCATCCAGACGTTAAACTGTCTAAAATGGCCGTCGCTTCTACGTTACATATATAAATATTATATTCCTGTCTGTAAAGAGACTCTGTGTCTGTTACGAATTTCTCCTTTTGAGCTGAATGGTTGCAACATTTCTCCTGCATGTTTGCACGTCTGCATCGCATTTGATTGGATGCAGGAATGTTCTGCTGCGTTTCGGGTCCAGAGAGTCGTTTGGACCGGACCTTAGAACCGACCTGTTTCTGTAGATCTGGGTCGGAGTGGAACCGTCAGGAGCCAGGCTGATCTCCACGTCTCCTCTGCCCGGAGAAAAACAAGAAAAGGCGACTCAGATTCACATTCAAACCTCATGAACTGAAACTACTTTCCACAAATGTTCACACAAAGTGTCGCAGCTTTCAGCTCAGGAATATCTGAGGAATCTTAACTAAACTGAAATATTTCCTGGTTCAGGATTTCTCTTCTGCACGTCACAATTACACCCAGTGAAAACCTTTTCCAGTGAAAACCTTTTCCAGTGAAAACCTTTTCCAGTTAAAAACCTTTTCCAGTGAAAACCTTTTCCAGTGAACTGACACATCAACACCAGCAGCAGGTTTTCGTTTCTCTCACTCTGCCAGTTACTGATTTAGGACTTTTCTTCAACATCCTGGAAACAGAACTGCAGTGAAGAACAGAAACAAATGATTCATCAGAGCAGTAGATGGCTGTTCAAGAAGTCCAAATGGAAACCTGGACCTGGTCGTCCGCTTCCTGCTGGGTCTGTCGCTGCAGACCAATCAGAGACTCGTACACACAGACAGGAAGCAGCTCAGACCAATGAGGAGACAGTTCAGTACATAAAGAAGAACATCAGCGACAATCTGCCTGTAGAGAAGATCATCAACCTTTTCCACTGTCTGAATGAACTGAACCATCGTTCTCTAGTGGAGGAGATCCAACAGTCTCTGAGTTCAGGACGTCTGTCCTCTGGTAAACTGTCTCCTGCTCGGTGGTCGGCTCTGGTCTTCATCTTACCGTCATCAGAAAAAGATCTGGATGAGTTTGATCTGGAAAAGGATTCTCCTTCAGAGGAGACTCTTCTCAGACTGAGAGGTCAAAGCTGCTAACAAAGTCATACAAGTACAAACAGAGCCAGATACATCTGGTTCATCAGGCTCAGCTTGCTTTATTTGTTCAATCATTTGTTTTTGGGGCGATTTCAGTTCTTAGATTCTTTATACTTTAGTTTTGAAGTCGTTCTTTAAACTTGAACATGTGAGTATTTGAGGCTGGAAGCTCTCAGCCCTGAACTCCATCACCTTACAGAGCTACAACCATCTGGGAGGCGGGAATGAAGACGCTCTCCTTTGGGAGAGACGGTGAAAATGGCAGACTGGAAACTGAAAAATTATTTAAATATAGTTATTCAAAGAGAAACTCTGAGCTTTAAGTCCAACAGACCTAAAGCTGTTGGCCTGAACAGCAAAGTGCCAAAGTTTGAACCGATTCTGTTTTTACTGGATGCTGCAGCAAGTATGAAGTCAATCGACATCCTGAGGAGTTGAGGACACATGAAATCACTTCCTGTCTCCTCCGGTGGGTTTCAGGTGAGGTACCGCTCACCTGAACAGCGCCCTCTGCTGCACTGGTGCTGCTTCTCTTCTGGCTGTTGCATCCAGTGGAGACCACAGCTCACCTGGAAAGAGATGAACAAGTCATTATTGATAATTATATATGGCAGATGAAATGCAGCAATACTGTGAAAAGTTTATTACTAAATAACTAAAAACTCTCCAGAGTTTCTCCTCCTGCATCTTATGAATCGTAGCTTCAGAACCTTGAGCTGCTTTTAGCCTCTATTTAGCTCAGAGTTTTGAGCCGAGGCTCCAGAAATCAGGTCATTGTCGTGTTACTTCATGTCTCTGTTAGGAAGGACTCAGTTTTTCTAAAACTTGTGAATTCCAGCGTGTAAATGAGTCTTTGTCTGTGAAATGTTTGCTACCTTCAGGGTGAGTCCTTTGCAGCAGCCATCTTGGGATTCTGCTAAAGAAGAGGCCCGCCTCAAACACAGCTCTTTAATAGAACCGCTGCACTTTGATTGGCCGGGCAAATTGAGAGGCGGGGCTTCACTGGTTAATTGATGGACTGCTGGATGTAAGGGCGGCCATTTTGAAAGCTGCTTTGGTGCAAATGACTCAATAAATAAACTTTGTTGGCAGAACAGCAAAAGTTTGACTGGATTCTTCTTTCCACACCTTTTAGTATAAAAGTCACATTCTTTATAAATTATCACAAACTCTTGTCTCATAATTCAAACTGTTGACCTTTGTTATTCCAACTGTAATTTTCTGTTTTATCTCCAGAGAATCTCTAAAAATTGAGACTTTAGAGAGAATCTAAAATCTCTCTAATTCTATATTAGAGAGATTTAATCTTTAATTTTTAGATTAAATCTAAAAAACATCGACATGACGGCACCAGTCCAGTTCTGGTTCTGCCCTCTGACCTCTTGGCCTCAACCGGCCTGCACAGGTAGAGATAGGCCAGGTTCTGGAGCCACAGTGATGCTGATCGGTGATACGAACTGGATTCTGATCCGAATCCTGAGACGGATTCAAGCTGCAGCTTCAACATCAGAACCAGATGAAGTTTCTTCTTCACTAAAGAACATTTCAGATTGAGTCTCTGAATGAAGGAACTGATTTCATGAACACAAGAGAGTCAGAGGAAACCGGGTCAGAGAGAACCGGGTCAGAGAGGGAACCGGGTCAGAGATCGGCTTTTAATATTATTAAAATACTTTTATGAATTGATAATTATTTCAGTTTGAGGTGAGTAAAATTTAATTTGCTGCTTTTGAATAACAGTTTATTGTTTCAAAGAGAAAAACAACAGAAGTAAAATGTATTATTTCAAATGAAAGCTAACAAAGGAACTCGTTTCTATGGCTCTTAATGTGAAAGTACTCACCGGAAGTGAATGTAGTTTGTAAACGCTCTAACTTTATCAAGTAGGTGTAATTATCATCTGTGTCCACTAGAGGGCAGAAACCGCCCTGCTCTGATATTAATAGTTCAGTTCGCGGCTCTGCAGCTAAAATATCAACATTATTCTGACTGTTTGCAGGATAATTTAACTTTTCATAAATATTTTCCTACCTTCAGACCGAAGCTCAGCATCTTATCGCCTAAACCAGAGTTTGTTTCAGCTCTGTTTGAGCTGAAGCTCCAGTTTTAAGAACCACAGCTCCTCTGAAGCCGCTGCTAGTCTGTTAGCATCGTTAGCTCCGCTCAGAGTCTCTGCGGGATGTTTTCAACTCTGTGGAGATGCTTCTAGTTCACACTGACAGATAAAACACTGATTTCCAGAAACCAGCTGCAGCTCTTCAAACTCACCTCTATATTCAGAGCGGGGTATTTACGCCCTCTGGTGCCCATAGTGGGAACTACAGCCCTGATAATGCATTATTTATGTTTAATATCCATTAATGTGGAGTTTAGAGAAAAACTAAAAGACATCCTGAGTCATTATCACAGATTTCTGACTCGTATATTATTCAGACATATTTTGATTCACTGTTTGGAGTTAACTTTGATCTGACGTTATAAAATTTTACATTAAAACAAACATCCGGTTTAACAATTTATACGAATAATGTCTGTAGTTATGACAGTTCACCACCAGAGGGCAGTAAGAACTCAATCAACCATCATAAAATTAATACTTTAACCTTTTCACTAGTTTCTAATAACAGCTATATTAACTTAATCCTGTGAATGATAATTTATATATTTCATACATGTATGTTATTAGAGATGGAGATTAATTATTAGAATAATTTAGACACAAAGTGAACAACTACTTATAAAGTAATATTTTATTTTACAATAGATGGAAATTTAGTTTGAAAAAATCCTACATTTTATTGTGTAACAATCCCAGAAATATTAACTGTTGTTAATTTTGAGAATGAAAGTATGAAAAAGCTTCAAATATCAAGAAAAAACAACCAGCTGACATAAGAATAACTGTTCTTTATTATTTTAAAAACTGTTTAAAATGATAAAATAAAGCTGCTGTATTAAACTCTTTACAAGACGTTTTATTTCTAATTAAACTGAATAAAATCCTGCAGTGACTCTTATTTAACAACAGTAATGTAAGCTGACTTGATCTGACTTTATAACAGTGAAAATTAAAACAAAGAGAAACATCTGGTTGAACAATTTCTATTGATGATGTAAATAATGAATAAATCCAGAACGACGGCAGGATGACCGATGGAGAATGTCCTGATATGTGAGGAAAATTAACTGTTTCATCTCATGTACATATTAACTTTTATCCAAGCATCATCAGAGGTGGAGTCGCTCGTCCCGTCTGTCTCAGCGCTGAATTTTCCTGCGTACCTGAACACATCTTCAGTAAAACCAGCCTCACTGAAGCCAATAGACCAGAGCTACGTTGCAGGAAAACTCTGAAGCTTCTTGCTGGTTTTAGCCTCTAAACTGAGACGCGCTCTCATGAGAAGTGAAATGTTGCACTAGGTGCAGGAGATGACCTTTAACCCCTGGTCCCAGGTTTTAGGCGGTGTTGAGGTGAAGAGCGAGGCTCCTGATCTGCTGTGAGTGACGTGACGCTCGGTGGAAGTTCTGCATCCTGTTGCAGCTTCATGTTGGAGACGTGAGGTTTTGCTTCTCCTGTCAGGGATTTGATGGGAAACGAGTCACAACATTCAGATGATTTCGTCACTTTGACGATGCAAACTCTGGTTCCTCAGTGTTTGGTCTGTCAGAACGCTGGCTCAGGTTTCTCCTCTAGTTTTTCTTTAAACTTGTTCCACTTTAAATCCACACAAATAAACCACAGAAAGTTATTTTCTCATCTTCTGATGCAAATTTGCATCCATCAACAAAAGCAGGAAAATAAAACTGTTCTCCTTGAACAACAGCTGTGCAAACTGATCCCATCACATCTGTGAGCAACAAGGAGTTAATCTCTGGTTCACCTTTGACCTTTTCTTCCTTCTTGTTGCATCAGAAACTTAAAGTGAATAAAGACGGTTTGAGTGAAACCAGGTTTCAGGTGGACTGAAGTCGTCTTCACTGTGAACTTCATCAACTTTCTGCTTCACAACAAAACCTTTCAAATCCAAACACACATCCAAGCAGCCGAGTCCAAATGATCCACGTTCAAATATTGTTTCTTTTCTCTGCAGGATCTGGTCAGGACGTCTGGATCTCAAGTGGATTTAATGCCACAGATCCAGAGGAAGTTTTACTGTTTGGCTCTGAATCTATAGAGCTGCTATCATGTCTGATTTTAGATCAACTTTTTTCACCTCAACAGAATAAAATGACATTTTGTCCCATTAACAAACTCTTTAAAGCTTTTTAATGAAATTTATGCTTCATGTTTTTGCTCAATTCAACTTTTCTAACAAACTCAGAGTATTTTTCTCTCTTTTGTTCCTGCAGATCATCAAACAGATCAGATGAAAAATAAAACTGAAAATCTTCAACAATCGACGTCTGGAAAATATTTGAAATAGAAAATGTTCTGAGGTCAAAGGTCATCATCTTGATCCAGAGTCTCTTTAGACTCAAACTGCTGCAGCTTCAACCTGTGAGGATCAGCAGGACACAGAGACGTTCTCTACTTTACAGAGATCATCAGATCATCTCCACCTGCAGAGAGAAGAAGGAAGGAGAGCAGATCAGTGAGTGTTTCCAGTAGCAGTCAGTGACGCAGCACATCCAGTAGATGGTTTCCAGTCAGACTGATCTCAGAGCTGTGACCAAGATGAACCTGATCAGTTGTTTCCTGTTGAACTGAGAGAACAAGCAGGTCTGAGATCAGATCTGCTGCTGTTTGATGAATGAGGACCACTGTCTCTAGACATGTTGGACGCTGGAGTCCAGCTGGACGTCCTGGAGACATGGACACAGCAACAACACAGCAAGCTGCTGCTCCTCTGATTGGCTGATTGCTGTGTCCAATCAGGAAGCCTGAACCATTCTCCTCCCACTGAGAAGCTGCAGCTTTACTGGGAACACTGGATCTTTGCTTTGATGCTGACTGGGTTTAGTTCAATATGCTGACAGCAGCTGGACTCACTACAAACATTTACTTACTCTAAAGTCTCTACAAGATCCTTCAGCTGCTGAACATCTGATTCCTTCAGCTTGTTTCCTCTCAGGACCAGTTCTGTCAGACGGGTCGGGTTGGACTTCAGAGCTGAGACCAAATAATCACAGCTGATCTTTGACAAACTGCAGTGAATCAACCTGAATAAAGAATAAAAGATGTGAACCAACAGGATGCAGGTTAACCAGTCCAACAGAACCAGTTAAAGATTCTCATGAATATTAATGCCAACAAGCTGCTGCTCCAATAAAGACCTGCTGACTTCAGAACCAGAACCAGAACCAGAACCTGGTACTGGGTCATGATGTGTTGGAGGATTTTAGTCAGTAAAATCATTCCAGGTTCTGATCAAAGTGTTGAAGCATCTATCATTGATTATTGATTTGTTCCTGTCAGATTCCAGGATTTCACTTTTCTAGACTGGATGACCTTTGACCTGCTTGACCTGAGGGGGATTTCTACACACTGGGGTCCGAATGCTGTCCTGTTCTGACCTCAGATCAGCAGGTCCAACTCAGTTACACAGAGAAACTAAATTAAACTCTGGATCCAGGAACAAACTCAGAAAATATTGATTAGATCAGAAGAAATGAACTTTGATTTATGATCAATTATATAGAATTATTCACAGAAATATCAATAATTATATCATTAAAATACCTCAATGTCTCCAGTCTGCAGCCTTCAGTCTGTAGAAAACCACAGAACTCCTTCAGTCCAGAATCTCCCAGGTTGGTTCTGTACAGGCCCAGTTCTGTCAGATGGGTCGGGTTGGACTTCAGAGCTGAGAACAGAGACGTCCAGCTGGTCTCTGAGAAACTGCATTCATACAATCTGAATAAAGAATAAAGATGTGAACCAACAGGATGCAGTTAAAACTGAAATATGAACAAATAAAGAATAAAAATTTATAAATTAATTTCCCTGAATGTAAAAGAAACATGATGAACTGATTCTAACATCTGATCCAGTCAAACTGGTTTAAAGAGTCCAAACCAGCAGAACCAGAACATTTGATCAACAAAGAAAGTCAAAGTTTGTCTCAAAGTTTCTGAGGATCTTAAACTCAGTGGATGTTTTTCTCTCCATGTTTCCTTCCAGGCTCTGGATTCTCCGACTGCTCTGTCCATCATTGATCTGCTGATATTTTATGGCTCCAGTTTTTCTTCATTAATCTATTAATGATGTTTTTCTTGCTGCTTGTATTTGAACTGCAGCTCATTGCTCAGTATGACAGATGGAAACGGGTTGATTTCAATCCTTTTATAATATCATCACATTCTGAAAGTTGATCATTTTGTGCTGATTCAGTTTCTGAACCATCAACTAGAAAATATTGATCCTTTTCTCTGTGAGGTCATTGTGGGTCATTTGGTTCTGGTTCTGAATCGTTCATCAGAGTCGCTGCAGAAATGGGAATATTGATCAGGATATCAGCTTCTTTAATCTGGTCTAGTTAAAGCACTGCAACACCTGGACTCTGTAAACCTGGACTGGATCATCAACTAATAGCAGAAGATTTAAAGCTAATGTGGGATTTATGGATCTTCAATAAAGGGACATTTCATGATGACCTTTGACCTGCTTGACCTGAGGGGGATTTCTACACACTGGGGTCCGAATGCTGTCCTGTTCTGACCTCAGATCAGCAGGTCCAACTCAGTTACACAGAGAAACTAAATTAAACTCTGGATCCAGGAACAAACTCAGAAAATATTGATTAGATCAGAAGAAATGAACTTTGATTTATGATCAATTATATAGAATTATTCACAGAAATATCAATAATTATATCATTAAAATACCCCAATGTCTCCAGTCTGCAGCCTTCAGTCTGTAGAAAACCACAGAGCTCCTTCAGTCCAGAACCTTCCAGGTTGGTTCTGATCAGGTCCAGTCCTTTCAGATGGGTCGGGTTGGACTTCAGAGCTGAGAACAGAGACGTCCAGCTGGTCTCTGATAAACTGCAGCTCATCAATCTGAATAAAGAATAAAAGATGTGAACCAACAGGATGCAGTTAAAACTGAAATATGAACAAATCAATAATAAAAATGTATAAATTAATTTCCCTGAATGTAAAAGAAACATGATGAACTGATTCTAACATCTGATCCAGTCAAACTGGTTTAAAGAGTCCAAACCAGCAGAACCAGAACATTTGATTAACAAAGAAACTCAAAGTTTTCTATCAGCCTGGATGAGTTGAGCTATTTCTGCTGGTTCCTGATCATCAGACCCGACTTGGTAACTGGATCAGAACCAGTCAGGTTCTTCATTAATGGCCTTTGGGTTCCTATTAAAGCTGCTGAAAGCCAATGGAGGCCATTATTTCCTCAGGAGACGGTTCCTCTCTGACCCGGCCCAACAGAACCACAGCCTCAGGACAAAGCTGAGGAACCTGCTGCTGCTGCAAACCTCACTTTCATTCATTGCATCTAGATTTGCTTTTCTACAATCAGTGGTTTCTTAGACGTTCATTAATGAGGATTTGAACTCGTCAGTGTTTGTGGCTCTGGAGGATCAACATTTCATTCTGATGTAAAGAATCAGAAATAAACCATCTGAATCTTTACCAAACTGAAACATCTCCATCATTCATTCACAGCATTTCAATTATTTTACTCATTTTGTTCATCAAAAACATTTTAAAGAGAAAAACTGAAAAACAAAGTTCAATAATCTCAAAGTCTGAAATAAGAAAATAATTAATAAGGTCAAAAGTTTTAGAGATTTTATTCTCGTGATTAAACAAGTTGTTTTAAATAATATATATTAACATTAATTGATTAACTATTGATTAAAGAATCAATAAATGATTTTATTGAATAAATAGAGAAAACAAACCTCAGATTCTTCACTTTACTGACTGAATTCTCCAGGATCTCAACCAGATGCTTCATATCAGATTCTCTAGCTTCGTCTATGAAGATCTGATTTATTTCCAGTTCAGTCAGATCTGGGTTGGACTTCAGAGCCGAGGCCAAAACTTCACATTCAGCCTCTTGGAGCCAACAGCCACCAAGTCTGTGATTAGAGAAGAAATAAATTCAGTTCTAATGAAATCAATCTGGATCATAAACAGACTAAAATATGATAACAGTGATGTCATCATCTGATCATCATCTGATCATCATCTGATCATCATCTGATCAATATCTACTGAGTTTAACCCCACAGAGAATCTGTGCAGTTCCTGGTTAGAGTCCAGGTTCTGGTTCTGGTCCAGGTTCTAGTTCTGGTCTGGTTCTGGTCCAGGTTCTGGTTCTGGTTCTGGTTCTGGTCCAGGCTTCATGTCCTCAGACCTTCAGCTGCAGTCAGATGTTGAAGATCTTCTATCATCAGTGAAGGAAAGTTCAGTTTCTCTGCAGCAGCTGATGAAGAGGCTGACTGAGCTGAATGAAGGAAACGACTGGAGATGATGGAGAGGAGGAGGAACTGCTCACAGCTCTGACTTGGACTAGACCGTTTAGATCAAGCAGGAAGTGAGTTATAAATGAAGTGAGCAGAACAGGAAGTCCAGCTGCTGTGGACCTCTGGCATCTCTGGGTTTGTTGAGCCAATATCTGCTGCATCATCATGAATAATAGTAATATATTGTATAGAAACATGTTTCCCAGCAGCAGGTTATTAAATGCTGCCACAGAGGAAACTGGGAGCAGAACAAACACATGATGCTCCAGTTCTGTCTCCGTTCATCTGCTGGATTTGATGCTTTAACAAAGTAGAAAGTGGACAGTCGTCAACCTGCTGCAGCTAAAAGCTTCACGTTGTTCTGGTTGTCCTGCAGAGCAGCAGCAGAACCTGTCCTGCTGCTCCTTCCGGTCTGAACCGTCTGGACTGGGTCAGAACCGGGTCCAGGTGACCCAGGATCTGCAGATGATCCTCATTAATATGTCTGCACACATTGAGATGAGACAGACTGATAAACTCTCAGTCCATCAGTCTGATCTACTATAGTGATGAAATGGATCATGGTGGACAGAACCAGAACCAGAGTGTTTGGGTCCATTTTTCATGATGAAGCAGTGAAATTTCTCCAGTAACTAGAAGATGTTGGGATCCATTTTCTGCTGCATGGATCATAGAGAATCTCCTGATTCAATGTGTTGACAGTAAGTAATGATTATTAGGAAGATTTTGGACTCAAAGTATCAGATATTGATATGAAACTGGAACTTTCACTAAAATCATTTTCTGGTCTCCAGCAAAATTAAAACGTCTCAGACAGCAGAGGCGGAGACAGAGGGGTGGCAGGGATTGCATTTGCCACCCCCAACAGAGGCCTTGCCACCCCTACTGCCACCCCACTGGAAATGGTCATTTTAAAATATACTTATGAGATCGGCAAAGACCCGGGCCGGACCCGGGACGGACCAGCGCCAGACCCGGGCCGGACCCGGGACGGACCAGCGCCGGATCAGCGCAAGACCAGGGACAGACCCGGGCCAGGAAAGGGCCGGATCCGGGCCAGACCAGGGCCTGGAAAGGGCTGGATCTGGGCCGGACCCGGGCCGGACCAGCGCCGGACCAGCGCCAGACCAGGACCGGACCCGGGCCAGACCAGGGCCGGACCAGGGCCAGCCCAGGGCCAGATCCGGGCCGGACCAGCGCAAGACCAGGGATAGACCCTGGCCAGGAAAGGGCCGGACTCGGGCCGAACCTGGGCCGGATCCGGGCCGGACCAGGGCCGGGCCACGGCAAAACCAGGGCCAGGAAAGGGCCGGATCCTGGCCGGACCCGAGCCAGACCAGCGCAAGACCAGGGACAGACCCGGGCCAGGAAAGGGCCGGATCCGGGCCAGACCAGGGCCGGATCTGGGCCAGACCAGGGCCTGGAAAGGGCCGGACCCTTTTGGGTCATGAACCAAAGAAACCCTGTGGAGAATCAACAATAATTATAGTTTATTAATGACACTAAATTTAACAGATTTCAGGAAAAACGACTCAAAGATGATTTGAACCAGAACAACACAGAGGATTTTTCTCCCTGGATTTTATGGGACGAAGCAAAAACTTTAATTATCTGGTTCTCTAACGAGAAAGAGAGAAATGTTTAAAAGATTAGAAAACTAAAATCTCTACAAATACAACGTATGGAAAATAATAATAATAACAAATCAGAGAAACAAGGAGAAACTGTTTCTATGAAACCAGATGGAGGAAAATGATAAATTTATTCAACTCAACTATTATGGAAATAGATCAAAGCAAAGAAACTGATAGCAAACTAATAGATTTATCAATAAATTAAAATCCAACAGATAAAGACACCGATCTCTAAAACACATGAGAATCTGTTGAATGATCCTCCACTCAGTTCTGCTCTCAGCCTCATGCAGTTTTTGCTGCTGCTCTGGATTCACCATCGATAGGAACAGATCAAAATCATCCACTAACAACTAATCACTGATCAATAAAGTCATTAAAGACTGAAAGGGAATCAGACGGCAGGTGAGGAGGCGACCCGGCAGAGCGGCTGCTGAAGGATTGATTTGATCAGAACTTTGTGGAGGGGAAACGCCGCCATCTTGGATCAGAGCAGAGATGTCAGTGATTCCTAAACCTGGTAAAGATGAAACTGGATGTGGTTCATAAACCAACATCAGTTTGAAACATTGATTACAGGATCACTGCAGCAACACTGGATAAATATTATAATCCCAGGAATTACAGACACAGATCAGATTTAATCTGGTTTTATCATCAACATTCAAACCCATGACAACGTGGGCTCCTGATCTCACAGGTCAAAGGTTAAACAGAATCAATAAAGTCATTTAGATGCTGAAAAGGCTTTGATTCAAAGTGTTGGAAATATCTTTATTGAGCTCTGGACAGATTTGGCTTTAATAATCAGATTATAGGTTGTTTCAGTCTGTATGAATCACATTCTGCCAGGATTAAGATTAATGTGGATTATCAGATTCAGGAAAGGGTCTGTGGCCGAGGCTGAACCCTCATCGCCACGTTGCTGCTTTATTGATCCATCAGAGAACAACAACATTATGGGAGGAACTATTAAGGAACAAGACCAGACGATGAGCTGCTAACGCTAACTGCTAACGCTAACTGCTAACGCTAACTGACCCGGAGTTAGCCGACCTGATAGCACAGGATGCTACGTCAACGATGGATTATAGTCAGAATGGTTGATTTCTGGTCCATAATCAATGATCAATCAGCAAACAATCATCCAATTCTAGTCAGAACCAAAGTTGAAAATGTGTCAACGAATCATTTGAGGTTGAAATTGATGAATCAAACGCCGATAACTGATCAATATCTGTTATCGGCAGATATTGATCGAGTCAATATCTGATCTATATTAAATCAATAAATGCTTTCCCAACTCCCTCTTCAGTACTTTGGTTCTTGGTTTGGTGAAACTGAACTGGATCTTTATCAGCATTTGGACATTTTTAATGAATTTAATCAACTTATTTTTCAGTGTTTGTGATTAATGGAGGATTGAACCAGTTATTGATGAACTTTAACCCCTGTATATTGTCAATAATTGTTCCAACTGCAGTTCAAAACACCTTTTGCTCTATTTTTCTGTCTCTGGTGTTAAATCAATCCTGATTTGATCTTTAGGTTTTCTGATAAACACTTTATTTTAAAAAATTGACTCATTTTTACCACGAGCTGCAGCATCATAAATGCTGCAGCATAGTGCAACATTTATGATGCTGCACTATGCTGCAGCATCATAAATGCTGCAGCATAGTGCAGCATCATAAATGCTGCAGCTTGATAGCTAAATGTAACTGTATGTGTCGACTAGCATAAGATAAATATTGATGAATATTCATCATTAACTTAGCAGTGAGTGTACATCAATCAATCAGATTGGCTGATTGATTGATTGATTGATTGATTGATTGATTGATTGATTGAGTGTACATGGGGAACCGAACGCTTTGTGTTTGTTCTCAGACCTGTAACCAGTTCCCTACTTAATATTTCTGCTCGTTACAAAACGTCTCTCTTGCTCTGCAGAACCTGGTTTCTTTAGCAGAATGCTCTCAGAGTCAAGATAAGCAACCAGCAGCTTCTGCATGCTGAGTTTTTAAATTAACACCACAAAGGAGCAGCAGACACGAACAGACAGTCAGTTTGACACAAACTTATTTTAATCTCATCAGAGAACATGTGAAATTTCCTCCCCAGAATGTTTTCATGTTTTCCTGGGCGAATAACATGCAACACTGATGATGATGATGATGATCATCAGAACATTCACATTAGACTGGAAGGAAATAATTAAGGAAATTCATCCAGTGGAGAGACTGACTGTCATGAAGACTTTCTGCTGATCAATAAAAATATTGGAAGAGAAGAAACCTGAACCTGGAACCAACTGGAGGATCAATGTAATCATCTATTTTTATTGTGAAAGTTCTCACTTTGGGTTTTATTGTTTTATTATTTAATTGTCTTTGTTCAACAAGATACTTTGCAGCTTTTGTTAGTGGAGGTTTGAATGTTCAAAGTATTTATATTTCTGAAACTGTAAATATAACAAAATATAAAGTTTATGAAAAATAATCCAGAGGATGAAGGAAGTAGATAAAGAGCAAAAACATCCAGAATCAACTTGAAGACAGAAGAAGAAACAGGAGGACAATAGAGCTGAATCAGCATCACACAATGAAAACATCTGGACTCACCGAGCCTTTCTGCAGTTCCTCACAGCTGGAACCAGTCTCCATCGTCCATCATCTGATGTGTTGTACTTCTCAAGGTCCAACTCAACCAGAACCTCTGACATCTGCAGCATGAAGGCCAGAGCTGAACAGTCAGACTCTGAGAGCTGCTGCCCTGAATCCAGCAGCTGTTGGATCTCCTGATAAAATGAGACGTCGTTCATCTCCACCAGACAGTAGAAGATGTTGATGCTTCTGTCAGGAGAGATTCTATCAGTGTTCATCTCCTTCAGGTTGGTGATGATTCTCTGGATGGTTTCTGGACTGGTCTCTGTCTGACCCAGCAGATCTTCTAAGTCTCTCTGGTTGGACTCCACAGTGAGACCATGAAGGAAGCGGACAAACAGGTCCAGGTGGCCATTTTGACTGCAGAGGGATTCCTCCATGACTTTCTTCATGAACTCATCTAGAGATGTTTCTCTGTATCCCAGGAACGTCTTGATCTCCTCTGACTTCCTGCTGGTGAAGCAGTGGAGCATGTAGACTGCAGCCAGAAACTCCTGGATGCTCAGATGAACAAAGGAGTAGACGGAGACGTCGCGTGTCCCTCTCTCTCTTTTAAACATCTCAGTGAAAACTCCTGAGAACAACGCAGCATCTTGGATGTTGATGCCGCACTGTGTGAGATCTTTGTCATAGAAGATCAGGTTTCCCTCCAGCAGCTGATCAAAAGCCAGTTTTCCTAGAGACTCAATCAGCTTCCTGTTCTCTGGACTCCAGATAGATTTGCTCTTTTTTCCTCCATCATACTTTTCCTCCTTGATTTTGAGTTGAACCAGCAGGAACTCTATGTACATCTCAGTCAGAGTGTTGGGTAGTTTCTCTCTCTCTCTGGTCTCCATCACATCCTCCAGAACTTTAGCAGTGATCCAGCAGAAGACGGGGATGTGACACATGATGTGGAGACTTTTGGATTTCTGGATGTGGGAGATGATCCTGCTGGCCTTCTCTTCATCATCTCTGAATCTCTTCCTGAAGTATTCCTCCTTCTGGGGGTCAGTGAACCCTCTGACCTCTGTTACCATGTCAACACACTGAGCAGGGATCTGATTGGCTGCTGCAGGTCGTGTGATTATCCAGAGGAGAGCAGAGGGAAGCAGTTTCCTCCTGATGAGGTTTGTCAGCAGAACATCCAGTGAGCTGGACTCTGTAACATCAGTCAGGATCGGATTGTTGTAGAAATCCAGACAAAGTCGACTTTCATCCAGACCATCAAAGATGAACAGAACCTGGAACGATTCAAAGCTGCTGATTCCTTTGGTTTCAGGAAATAATTTATGAATCAGTTCTAATAAGCTGAACTTTTCTTCTCTCAGTAAATTCAGTTCTCTGAAGGTGAATGGAAATATGAACTCAATGTTCTGGTTGGTTTTGCCTTCAGCCCAGTCCAGAGTGAACTTCTGTGTTAACAGTGTTTTCCCAATGCCAGCCACGCCCATGGTCATCACTGTTCTGATTGGTTGATCTCCTCCAGGTGGGACTTTAAAGATGTCTTCTCTTCTGACTGTTTCTTGTTTCCTGGATGCTGTTTCAATCTGTCTGACCTCATGTTCCTGGTTGACCTCTCTAGTTGACCCCTCTGTGATGTAGAGCTCAGTGTAGATCTGGTTCAGATCGGTTTTATTTCCAAGTTCAGCGACGCCTTCAGAGAGACTTTGGAACATCGTCTTCAGAGACTCTTTAAGGTCACGTTGACATCGAATATCAAAATCTGAAAGAAGAGACAAAGACAGGAGATGAGACATTTCAGCTGAACATAAGGAAAACAATAATTTTTATATTCTCAGAGACGATTTATGCATCACCTTTAATGAATGAGAAAAAAGTAAATCAATAAATAACCTCAAATTTGTTAAAATTTCTGCATGGTAAGAAAAACCATAAACTTGGTTCTTACTGAACAGAGCTGATTTGAATTAGTTGTGATCTTTAAAACTCTTTCACGGTTTTTTCTGGTTGAAGGTTGAACCAGACTAACAGATGTGATAAAAGCCTTAAGATGAAAATTTTAAACATTTTTCTTTTGCACCTAAAGCTCAAGAGATTCTCAGTAACACATACGCCTCCTCTGATATTCTATGTAAATGTTTTGGCTTTGAACACATCAATCATCTATCCTGTAGTGACCATGCTGCAACCACTAACCACCTTTCTATGATTGTATATATGCTCATGCCTTCTTGGAATATTTACATCAATGTTGATCTGAATATATTCAAGATTTGAGTTTGTTGAGCAATAAAAAAGAGAGAAATGATGCGACTGTGTCAGGGTTCTGTCGGAGCTGCCATTTGCACAAACATGAAAGACCAAACTACGTAATATTAACTGTTTTTGTTGGAGAATAGAAAGGTGGCTAAACTCTTATATTTATATATATATATACACACGTAAAGGAAATAACGCACTCCAGACTCAGGTTCTTTTGCTGCTTCAGGCCATGGCGAGTTGGGAGATTTATCATTCTTACACGGACATGTCTTACAACTTCATCAGTACAAAAAACAAAAATCTCCTCATATTCTTAACATCACCCTTTTTTATACAATCTCATCTTTACTGATGTGAGTTGGAAAGTTTCAACCAACAGCATTACAACCCTTGACTGATGTAAGGATCCTGGCAAGTCCTAGACTGATTGTGTGTTGGACCTCCTTAAGAATATTTGGGACCTCTTGACCTCAACATCTGCTCCATTTCAGATTGGCAGAATAAGCCAATTCATCACAGATTGGTGTTCTTATCTGTCCAAACCACATTTTCCCAAGTCACATTTGGTCCAACTTTGTGATTCGTATGCAAGGGAAGGTAGAGCACCAGGTCAGTTTGACCCAGGGCGGTGCCAAGAATCCTTCCGCAAAAACAACTCCATAAATAGTATTTCCTCTCTCACATTTTTCCTTTGGATGTAAAAGAAATGAAATTCACAAGTGGCTACTGGTTTACATCTTCTTACTGTATGACCTAAATTCAAAAGGGCTTTCAAGTGTCAGAATGTAGTTATATTTATACATCATCATAATCAGCTGATCTGAGTTTTATCATTATGTTTGGCTCAGCAATGAATTTCTATAAAACAATTTCTATTTGAGCCCAACAGAACCAGAACCTGGAGGTTCTCCATCGCTGAGTGTTGATGCACCACAGCTGCTTCTCTTCATTTTGAAGTAAATCAACAGAACCATTCATTTTATCTCTGTTGGCTGTACAAGTTGTACAAAACCTTTTCATCAAAAAATTTCATTATAATCCATATTAACTTATGAATTTGTAAACTTGAATATGGCATAGTAATTACATATTCAAATGAATTTAGTTTTCATTTGGTTTCATTAATATTCAACAAGCTGAACCGAGAATCCATTGTCTTCATACATTCAGCAGATTAATTTATTTAACTTTTTTTTTGTGGTGACAAATTGAAATCTTGTCAACTCAGGCTGTCTCACCTGGACCAAAGGGGTCAGAGGACAAACCCAGCTGGTTGGACAGAGTTGGATCCATGTGATGAAGATGTTGATCATCAACCTGCAGGCTCTCTGTCCTTTCTTCATCACAGCATCTATGGTGTCGCGGGCCTTGTCTGCTCTGGTTTGGTTCTTCTGCAGTATATCTTCTATCTCCAAATGCATAAAGACCCATCTGATAGAAGGTGATCGAGGAGCCGTTTCAGGATTTCCTCAGAAACTCTTTTCACAAACTCAGGGCGAACCTTTAAAAGTTTTTCCTCTGCAGGCAGAAACAGAAACAGGATTAATTTACATCTGAGAGACAAACGTGATGAAGATCAACTCTTCCTGTTGCTCCATCCAGAGATTCTCCTCAGAGTCTGTTGATCAGCTCCTCAGGTCTGAACCTGCTGTTGTGTTTCAAATTTGTTTCAAATTTGTATTATAATTTGTACATTTATCTCGTGGCCATTTTTTGAACAGAGTCAAATTAAATGAGGACTTTCTTAAGCCGAGTTACAGAGACATAAGATCCAGTTACACCAGCTGAAAAAAGACAGATTCAGTTGAAACAACTGACCACAAAAAGACTTTTAATCCTTAAATGTCCAAATCTCAACTAAAGACGTGGATCTGGAAGGAAGAAGCTCTGATTGGACATGTTCAGTCTCACCTGGAGTAGGGCTGCTCTGATTGGCTGTCAGTCCAGATCTTGTTCTGGGTCGTTTCCCACACTGGGGGCAGCTGGTACAGCCCGGATCCATCAGAACATTCTGACCCAAACCACAGCAGGATGGAAGCTCCTCCTCATTAAAGCTGCTGCTGTGAAGACATTTCTTCATCACTGAAATATTCACTAGCAACAGGCTGGAGCTGAACATGTTCATGAAGGTCCACAAAGAACCAGGGACCAGAAACTGGGTCAGAACAGAACCTCAGAACATTGATGATTTCTGGTTTTAAGTACTTCATTGAATTATATTTGGTATGATGACTGATGCCAGTGTTCCCAGTCTGGAAGATGCTGGTTTCACTGCTTCAGTGGGTTTACAGACAATCTGAATTGTTGCTCCTCACATGTTTCTGTTTTCATGCAACATTTTAATCCATATTAATTCATTCAAACTGATTTACTGACCAACATCCTTCATGTCTAACTTTAAATTAATAGGTAAGAAAATTAAGTTACTCTTTATTAAAACACTGAGATCAATTAGTTAATTTATATTTTATCTCTATAGATTCACATGAATCAGATAGAAACTGGTTTCTTACTTTCTGTCTGAGGGTCCAGGTTCATTACTGAAGTCTGGAGGACGATGTTTGGACCGGTCACTCCTCATAGATGGACTGATGGATCCTGGAGGTTCTTTTAGATCCAGATCTTCCATCTTCTGGACCTTTTGAGAGAGAAACCAGAACCAGTCAGTCCCAGTGATCCAGTTCCAGTAACTGGAAGCAGAAAGCTGGTTCCCATCATGTGTTCAGAGGATCAGAGTGAATCAGGTGAATGAAGGAGTGAACATCTCCTATGAAGTGGTGAATATATTTAGCTCTGTCACCAGGGGTCAAAGTTCACTGCTCACCATGAAAATATAAACTGTTGTATCTCCTACACAGAAACTCACTGAGTCACCAAAGTTACTGTGATTGATCATCATTGGGTCTCCTTCAATACCATATGGTCGAAACTAACTTTGACTATTCCCCTGAAACATCAAGATTCAATAACTTCCAAATGCAAGATCACAGCTGCATCACACTTCCTATGTCTCTCTGCAGACCAGTCCTGATCACATTCACACGATGACATCACCTTTGCCCCGCCCACTTTCAACAGGCAGTCACCTGTTTTTTCTGCTGTATGTTTTACTGAAATTCTATGATTTATTTGGGTTTCATCCTGTGAAAACGGACTATATCTCCTCTCTACATCCACCGATCTGCACCAGATCTTTTGTGCAGATCCATCAGTATCGCCTGATGGACGGGCGCGGAAACTGCGCGAGACCTTCTGCGTTGACTAACGTGCGGGCCTCAACCCGCATGACACCGCTGTGCGGCTTTAATGTGTACCTCACAAATGTGTCAATCATCAGTAACAGTGTTATTACCACAAATCAAGCTATTAGTGAAATGAAATACTCACAATAAAGCATTTTATTTAACCCGTGACTAATTCCTGTCTAGATCAGCAAGTTAATAAAGTAAACAGGAGCCGAGCGACCCGGTGGTGGAGAACCCGGAAAACTGCGATGGTTCATCGGTTAGAAAGGCTCCAGAGAGCCGAGAGAGACACGGAGAAACACGGAGAGACACGGAGAGAACAGAGAAACACGGAGAGACACGGAGAGACACGGAGAGACATGGAGAGACACGGAGAGACAACACTTACTGTTATTAACTCGGTAAGTTGTTTTCCTCCTGCGACTCAAAATGGACGCTGTTCTGAAGGAAACCAAAGTTGCTTTCAGTTTCTTTTCCACATGACGTTACGTGACTCACAGACTAAAAACAAAACTTAGATCTTTTAATTTCAAAACCTTCAGTATTTAGATTTTGCTTTTAGTGAAGCAGATCCGAAGCTGAGCAGCTTTTTTCATGGATTCAGCAGAAAACTCATTATTTGGCCTCATCGTGAGAGTTGAGGCCAAATAAAGATACTTTATTATTCTCAGCACTAATAAATGAAAAGGCCTTGTAGTAACTGTGGCTGCATCAGCGCTTCCTCTTCTCGTCCCACCAGCTTCAACACAAAGTTAAACGCTTGCATTCAAAATAATGATATGCCAGATTTTAGATACTTTTTTCCTGAATAATGTGCATTGCATGTATTCTACGTTGGGCAAAACGTATCTTGAACGACAATATTAAATAAAAGTAGAAGAAGCAACAAAAACTTTAATGTCAAACCTGAACTTCCGTTTCCAGCTTCTCTTCTGACCGTACAGGTGAGTGCTTCACTGATTGGCCTGTAGGTGGCGGTAATGCACCTGAAGTTGGTTTGCAGCCGCCACTGACACCCTGTAGAAGAAGAAGGAGAACGTCAACACCGGTTCTGTATTTCATTTAAAACCGACCTGCTTTGCTCGGTAAGTTGTTGGTTTTTCTATTTATTTGTGTCATATTGTGACCGAGCATCTGGACCCATGCAGGTTGTTAGCTGCGCTTTAATAAAAGTGTCATTTTGTGTTGCTTCGTAAACATTCCGCCACTCGGACTCTCATCTTTGATTCGAAGTTCTGGTTGGAAATGTCGAGCTCTTTGTTATTAATGTTGCAGTTTCCTCTGGTTGGCGTCATAAGGGCAGGAAAAGTCGGAGAAAGTCACTTTATTCACTATTCAGTTGAACCAGGAGGAAAACCACTGCTTACTTTATTGCAAAGTCAGAACTGCGCATGTCTCACATCTTAAATGGTCCCACAATGATGACGTCAGTGAAGAGGCCGGGTCCAGTCCTCACTCTGCAGCCTGCGCCTCTCGATGACGTGTTTACTCAAATTGTGATAGTAGCCCACATCCAAAAATAATAAACTACAAATAAATAATAGAACCAAATAACTTTCTATTCCACAGCAGATTTGACATTAATTTCATAATTATCTATTAAGTTTTCTCTAATGAGTTTCTGTAAAAGAAAATCTAAAATAAATATTAATTCCTGTTTTGTGTTCTTGAGACATTTTTTCAATTGCAACTTCATGAATGTTTTTAGAAAGATTTTCAAAACTGAATTTTGTACAATAAATCTGTTCCACAAGTTTTAATCTTATAAAATTTGATGAAAAGTTAAATTATGATATTGACAATTTCATCCTCTGGCAAACTTTTTATTTATTCTAAAAATCACCTCCATTTTTAAAGTGAAATGATTTTATTTAATAAAGTGCTTAAACGTTGCAACATCACAAAATCCTAATATTTATACCAATATATTAACTTAATTTAAGATTTAAATTCATCTCTCATTTTTTACATTTTCTGTTTTTCTTTCTTTCCTCACAGTTAGTTTGTGACGATTGTTTTTTATTTCTTTTTTCTGCTCAGTTTATGAGAACTACGTATTAAGAAAAGAACTTTGAACATGAACGGTTCTGAACTGAACTGGTTCTGTTTCAGATGAATTAATTAGTTCTTGTTTTCTCCTCAGTCAGAATCTCAGGATGAGAACTGAAGACGATCTGCCACCGTTTCCCCGCCCCTCCTGGTCTTGATCCTGATACTGGTTCTGGTCTTGGTTCTGTTTCTTCGTCGCTCCTGGTGGTTCTGTTCGGCCCGTTTGCGCTCCGCGTCCTCGTCATGGTGGGCTTTGTTTAGTCCAGCTCTCTGCAGCTTTTCCAATCCAGAGACATTTTTTGCTTTTCCAGGTAAATAAAACGGGTCCAGAGCCACAAAATGACATTTTCAAATATTTACTTCATTTTATCTGTTTTAACTGTTAGAGGAAATATTTTATTTTTACTTTAAGGTTTTTATTAAAAAGAGAAACACAAAACGTCCTCAAAAAAGATTTTTGAGGAATTTGTGCTAAATTTTTTTATATAGGATGTTTATATTTGCACATGGTTTTTATTTTAATATCAGGAAAAATAAATCTAAATAAAATGATGAATAATCAATTATTAAAATAATAGTCAGCTAATTTGGTAATCAGTGAATCAAAAACTTCAGTATTTATTCAAGTGTTAATTTTCTTTAAAAAACAACCATTCAGATAAAAAAATCTATAATTTTACATTTAAGATCAAATAAAATCTTGTTTGTAATTATTTTCTACCCAGAACTTATTAAACTGCAGTTTTTGACTCAATTATGTAAAAAAATAAAAAATAAAATAAAAATCTACAATTATTAATTGATTAATTAAAATTAATTATTAAATTTTATTGTCTCATTTAAAAATAAACTGAATTATTTGTTGCAAAATGTGTAAAGTGAAAATATTCAAAATGTGATTTTGATGTTTATCACATTTTGTTACTTAAACACATTTAAAGTCATTTTGTTGTGAAAATAAAAAGTAATTTTCACTAAAAAGTGTAAAATGGTTAAATTTGTATGTTTTCTTTGTCAAACTTGAGTTTGTGATCTTTAGTCCTAATGAGCTGCAGGCTGCAGAGCTCTGCTTTAATTAGTCTAACTTACCTTCATCACTGCTGAAGACTCTGAAAACTCTCCTGTTTGTATCAATGTGACTCTGCTCGGCTTGTCGGGCTTTAATTGTTCCTCTGAGGTGGAGGCCCAGAGAAAGTATTTCTGTGTAAAGATGAAGAAATAAAGCTGGAGTCTGTGAAGCCGAGTCCTGCTGGGATTTACTGCTGAACAGACGAAGGTCTGCAGGAGCCCAACGAGTCGCTGCAGAGAATCTGGAAAGTCTTTGGTCTGAAGATGAAGAGAATCTGAAGACCTGAAGCTCCAAGCTGTCATCAACTCTCTGATCAACACGTTTCCTCGCCTCTTTTCTTCCCTCGCCAGGTTTTTCCACAAAATTTGACAAAGTGTGAAAATGTGGTGATTTTTTCGTGACAAATTTACGCGGAAATCATTTATTTTTGTAATGAGCAGTAGCTCAGAGGAATAAGACGTGGACTGGAGTCCACAGGTTGCAGGTTCGAGTCCTGAACTCTACTGATTTTACTTGAATTTTTCCTTTATTTGAGTCAAAACACAACAAGATCCTTGCTGGACTCGAACCAACAACCTTTAGATAAGCAGCCTGTATTCCTCCTCTCTCCGCCACTCGCTCTACACTAAATTGCTTTTTTTTTAAAACTTGTCTTCTGTTTTGGAGGATTGGTGAAAAAGGGGCGTCAACCGTGACGACTGGAGGCGTGGCTTCAGAATCGTCTCTGATCCAGGAGAAAAACTCAAAGTTCAGATCCAGAAGGTCCAAACTGAGCTGATGCATCTGGGCGGAAAAGCAGAACCAACATTTACTGCTCAACATGTTCAGAACAACAACGGAGGAGATCTGGAACAATTTCACTTCATCTGCAGCTCCACTTTTACTTCTTCACTTGGAGGCTTTTTTATTTCTCCTCACATGTTGGGAACTTTTAAGATCATTGAAACCAGAAGGAAAATATTGATTTTCCATCCAATGATCAGTTGCAACTTTGTAAAAACACAAAATGTTTCCCAGTGTTTCAGTTTCTGTTGCAAAGGGAGAAAAGAAAAACTTTTCTCTGCAAATTCATGAAATACAAAAATTTAACTTTTCAAATTTAGCCTCACCTGGTTGGAAATAGAAGAGAAAAAATAAAATGAGGTTTAGTGAAAACACAACCGACTCTAATGACATTTAAAATTTGTATATATAAAAAAGAAACGTTTGAAAATATAAAACATAAAATAAAAAGTCTGGAAAGTCAGAAAAATTTAGAAGCAGTTGTTTTAATTCCTGAATGTTAGATGAAATTATTAGGAATTAAATGACAGGAATTCAGTTTGTTTTTATATATTTAGTTTTTATTTGGATAAATATCTGCTGGTGGCTCAGCGGCATAAATACACAAGAAGAAGAACCAGAACAAACACGTTACATTCAGAAACAAAACGTCACATGATCCAAAGAGCTGCAGCTCGGACCATGCCGCAGCTTTGTGCTTCCTTTGTGACCTTTGACCCCACTACCACCCGGTTCTGACCCGACTTCTGGAATGATCCTCCTTTTTTTTAAAGTTTGGATTTGGGAGGAAAAAAACAAATAAAACATGATTGTTTCAAACTTTCAGCACAAAAACAGAACCGGACTCTTCAAGTATGAGTCAGAAACAATCTGCATCGGAAAGCGTGTCAGCGTCCTGAGTGGAACACACACACACACACACACACACACACACACACACACACACACACACACACACACACACACACACACACACACACACACACACACACACACACACACACACACACACCTCAAACTTGCCATCAGCAGGGAGAATATTCAGGATTCAGCCGAATCTTGGACCAGAACTTCACCCAGCAGGTCTTACTGGTTCTGGTGAAGGTTGTTACCGTGGTAACACTTCCTGCCACCTGAACATTCATCCCTTCTGACTGCGGCTCGGTCAGAACCGGTCCATTCAGCCTGGCAGTGTCTCTTCTGATATGTTCAAACGGAAGAGAAATAAGAGAGGAAATAAAGTTTTACAGGAAAACAGCGACAGTTTAACATATTTACACTTATATACAAAACACACCACCATGTCAGGGTCACACCATGAACGCATACTCCACTTCCTGTTTCCAGAATAAAAGCACCGGCGCGTTTGATTCATGGTTGGACGCAGAGGAGGGAATAAAAACCGATTATTTCACTGGGAGAACAGATAAACATGATGAGGAGCTTTTATACTGAAGGAGCCTCCAGGAAGTCACAGCATGCCGTCCAGGTTCTTCTCGGCGCTCTGCGAGTCGGCGGCGGCGGTGGCATCCTGAGGGCTGTACTGGGTGGTAGTCTCTGAGGATGGTGACCACGTCGTGATGGCCGAAGTGCACCGCCTCGTCCATCGGCGTGTTGCCCCACCTGCACGCAAAACACGACAACACCATGAAAACGCTGCTGGAACGCTTTGAGGACAAAGTTTGATGCTAAAAAATAACAAATGAAGGAAGAAGGAAGAAAAGACAGGAAATGAAGGAAGTAAGAAAACCAAAGTAAGGAGAGTAAAAAGGAAATATGGAGAGAGAAGGAAGGAAGGTCAAAGGAAAGGAGGACAGATGTCAGCAGACAGGAAATAAACATGGAGACACTGAGGACCAGGTCTGAACTGGTCCTCAGTGTCTCTGTGTCCCTGGAGACGCTCCTACCTGTCCTTGGGGACCGGGTTGACCTTACAGGCCTCCAGCAGGAAGCGGACCACCTCAGCGTGACCTGGAACACACCAGCAGAACCTCAGCCTTCACAACACACACACAGCAGGAAGCAGCCGCCTCCACTTCCTGTCTGGGCCTGACCTTCAGCCGCCGCCACGTGCAGCGCCGTCCGGGAGTCGTAGTCCCTCTGCTCCATGTCCATGGAGGACAGAGCGAAACGGCGCAGGGCCGACACGTCTCCGGTGTAGGCGGCGAACAGCAGGTTGATCACCGACTTCACCTGCAGAGGAGGAAGAGGAGGGAAACCTTCATCGTCTGCAGCCTGCCAGCAGCAGGCGCTGCAGAGGAAAATACGCTCCTATATCTCACTGAAGATACTTGTCAGTGTTTTATTTGCAGAGTCCTAGAAACTGGACTGAAACACTTGGTGCTATTCAGTGTTTCTGCAGCTGCAGCAGCAGCAGCAGCAGCAGCTGACTCACCCTCTGGTCTCCTCCCTCCCTGCGGGGGTCCAGCTTCTTGGCGAAGTGCCTCAGATTGTCGTAGTTGTGAAAGTTGCAGAGAGAAACCAGATCCTGCAGACAGAAAAGAGCCCGGTTTCAGGATCCAACAAGTTCTGCTTAGGAAATCTTAAAGAGTTTTCAAAGAGTTTGAAAATTCAAAAACCTGAGAAATTTTGATTAATGATGTAAAAGCAATAAAATGAGTTCAATAATTTCCATTTTTTGTTTTTGTCCCCAAACGAACTGAGTCTACTGGATTATCAGAACCCGAACAGAACCAAGTTACCGTGCAGAACTGGATCCCTCTCACGCTGTTTCCCAGTTTGTCCAGTGGAGGAGACCAGCACATGATGCCCATCACGTTGGGAACCACCAGCAGGATCCCGCCGGCGACGCCAGATTTCGCCGGCAGCCCAACCTGCAGCAGAACGACAGTGAGCTCCCGTCTTCATGGAAAGCAACCGAAGCGTCGCGATCGGTACTGACATGGAAGGCGAACTGGCCGGAGAAGTCGTACATGCCGCAGGAGTGCATGAGGCTCAGCGTGTTGCGGACCGCCTCGGGGCTCAGCACGCGCTCGCCCGTGATTGGACAGAAGCCGCCGTTGGCGAGCGTGGCGGCCATGACGCTGGCGCTCTCGCAGGTCACCTCGATGGAGCAGAGCTGCAGAGAGCAGCCGGGTCAGGGAGCGGCTCCGGCTCCCCGCCGAGCCCAACCACAACCAGAGACTCACCTGGAAGTAGAAGTCCAGGATGGCGGTCATGTCGGTTCCTTCAGGGAAACACTGTGGAGGACAACCGGATCAGAACCCGATCAGAACTCCAACACTTCCTGAACACCAGACATCCTCACCTTCTCTTCTCTTTCAGGTAGTAGCCGATGGCAAAGTTCCTGTCTCCGGACTCGCGCTCCGACTGGAAACTGGGTCACAAACAGAACTAGGCGGGTTCATTAACGCCGGCAGTGAACCGACCTGAGACCAGAAGGTTCTGCTGAGGAACTCACGTGGCGTTGCTGAAGCCAACGTACTCGTTTCCTGCCAGCTTGTTCATGAAGTTCATCACCTGCAGAGAGGAGGAGGACAGGTGAGAAGGAAGGAAATGTGAAATGTGGGATGAACAGAAGCGACGGTTTCCCTCGGACTCACGTAGTCAACTTCTCTGCGTTGCTGGCTCCTTGCTGAAACACAAAGAACCCGGTCAGAACCAGCCGGCAGGAAGCAGGCGCACGTGAACAGACATCAGCTAGAAACACTACGGGGTCAGAGGTCATTCAGTGTGATCAGTTGAGGTTAGAGAGGGAAACTCGTCTACTTCAACTGTGACGATGTTAGCCTGGCTGCAGCTTGGCGTCTCCATAGTTACTGGAGTGAGTGATGAGGTCAGAGCAGCTGAGGAGAAAACGGAGGTGTTACCATGGTAACGGACCTGCAGGGGATCGGCACCTAATCCACCTCGTTTGCTTTAGACGCTGCCTTTCTCCCTGAAGTTCTCTGAACCAAGGAATTACGCAGGAAGTGGAGGAGTCACTTCCTGTAAGCGGCTCTCTGGGGCTCCTGCTGACTTAAATATGACTAGGATCAACAGGTGGCGCTCTTGTGTTTTCCAGACGAGCACAGAGAGCAAATCCCTGAGTGAGAGCGAAGCGTTCAGGTTAGCAGAACCCAGAGCAGCTCCGACTCTGCTAATCCCCTTTTAGCATGATGCTCCAGAACCTTAATCTGGCTGGAAAATAATCTGTGGATCATTTCCGTCTGACTGCAGAGGAAGTCAGGGGTCGGTCAGAAACGCCGGGGCTTACCTTGATGAGGGAGGTGCAGACGATGGCGCCGGCGTTCACCATGGGGTTGTGGGGTTTATCTGCAGGGAGGCGTTAGCAACATTTTAGTGCTGCAGGTGGAAACGAGGCGGCTTAACGAGCTTAACGAGGAGTCAACATCTGCAGGGTGAGGGAGGAAAACTGAACATTTCTGACAGACTCAACATCTGGTGCAGCTGCAGGAATCCACTGGGAATGCAATGAAGCAATAACTAAAGTAACAATTTAATCTTTATTGTTTTCTACCTATTTACTATTTAGCTCATTTAATTGATTAATTGCGACAGGATTAGTCAACATTTAGCTTTCATACTTATAACCATCTCTGAATAATCGGCAACGTTAATTATTAAAACCAGACGTTGGGAGCAGAACGCTGCTGACACAACTGGCCTCCGTACATCCATCAGAGAAACTAAATAACTAAAAACGAGCTGTAAGATGAACGACAGGCGTTAATTTCATCCAATCAGGTGCAGCCCTATGATAATTTGCTTGTCCAGTCGTGTTGTGCTTGATTTTGTTCGTCCAATCAGAAGTGGAGCTCTTGTGAAACGGCTAAATGTCACAAGGATTAATTAATAAAATACAATCCAGGGTCAGAGGAGGAAACTTTCTGCAAACTCTTCAGAGAACAAGACGGGATTCAGAGAGAAACCTCCTGAGTTTTCACCCGGCTTCTCATTACTGCTGGATCACATCTCTGTGGTAACAGAGTGATGACATGGATCCTCTGTATGTGAGCCAGCTTCCTGGGTTGGCGAACAGACACACGCTGACATATGAAACAGTAGACCTGTGTGTGTGTGTGTCCTCACCGTCCTCGTTCAGGAACAGCTTGTTGAACCTCAGCCCGCTGGGCTCCTTGCCGATGAAGCGGTGCACGTACTCGGTGCCGTGGTCGTGGACGGCGATGGCGTACTTCAGCGGCTTCACACACGACTGCAGACAGAAGGGGACCTTGGTGTCTCCCACCGTGTGCCTGGGAAGACGACGGCCTTCTGAGTGTCAACAGGTCACACACACCTGCCTGTTACACACACACACAACTAAAAACCCAAACGGTACCGTTGTCCATCGACGGTGCACAGCGCGACGCCCCAAAGGTCAGGACTGAAGCGAGCCAGCTGGGAATGTAGTCCGCCACCTGCAGGAGACCAATATAGTGGCTTTCTGTAAAACACCAGAGGCATGATGATGCGCTTCCTGTTAGCATACCTGCCCTCCTGACAGTTTTTTGCCGTTGTCATAGATGTCATTGATGTGGGTGGAGAAGGACTGGAAGTCTGGGATGACGAACTTCTTCCTGAAAGCCTGAGTCAGCAGGACGATGTTGCTCTGCACACACCTGATACCAGAAAAACATCATTAGAAACAGATTCAACTGGAACATGATGACGTTTGTTCAGGTTCCAAACTGAACAAAATGTTTCTGGGTGGTGGTTCTGTCAGCATGAAGCTCACCCTGACCCCAGTGAAGTTCAAACCCTCAGACAATTATTAATTGATTAATGATCAGACTTTGACCAGGTTCTTTCCAGAAGCCACCGTGTTTTTATGGTCCTTGTAAAACAATAGAGAAGTTACGAGTAGGTGTTTGGTGACATGACGCTCCATGCAGCTCAGACCGACACGTTTCTATCACTCCTCTTCGTTCCTGCTGATCCTTCTCATGCGGTGATTACAGCACCTCTCTCTTCAGCTGGCAGAGAGAGTGCTGCCTAATCCCTGCAGAAACAAACACCAGCAGCTCACGTGCTCCGCTCCAAGTCTCTGACAAGCTGAGCTCTACAAATAAGCCGCAGAGCAGGAAGTGATGGATGGCGGCCAGCAGCCGGCTCTCAGGTCTGCTCCCTGCTGAGTCGTCATATGTCCCGCTCTCCATGCTGCCGCCTCCCAGCTGGCCCTCCTCCTGCTGCCCAATGTTTACACAGATCCAGCTTCTCCTCTCATCACTCTTCTTATTCTTCTTCTACTTTGCTGCATCCAGAAGCTGCAGCTGGCGTGCAAACAGAGGAGTCCTGAATAATTCAGCAGATCCAGTGACCTTTTTCAGCTGCAGGACTCCGGGCTTCGGTTTGTATTTTTAGGTGGACAAAGATGAAAAATTTATGCTGGCAGCAAAACGATGCAGCAGAGAAATAAAGAAGAAACTGAGTCTGGAGCCCAGACAAAAAAAAAACAGAAACAGAAACAGACGGGACTGGAATAGATGAGTGATTAAATTAATGATTAAATAAACAATAAAATAAATCAGTCACATGTGATTTCCTACTAAATATACAGTTTTATTTATTTTAGTTATTTAAAAATAAAATAAATAAGTATAGAAATATATCTATATTTAATAAAAAATTTATATTCTTTTAGTGTTTCCTAAAAATTATTAAAAATCTAAAAAGCTTTTACAAATGAAACACTATTTTATCAAAATAAAATACAGCATACTTATGAGAAAAATACTTTTGATTTGAAGAATTTTAAATAACCAATACTGAACACTGCTTTTATTAGAATAAAAAATATTTTTATAAAGTAAAATAAAAATTGAGCCTAGAAGCAAACTGTTTAAAACAGAAATAAGGAACTTTTTGTATAAAAATAAATTAAATTCAAATAAAACAGGAGAATTTTTTTTGTTTTTTTTTAAGCCATAAAGTAGAAAAATAATTAAAGCGTACTTCTTGAAGAGATGTCGGTCCAGCGCTCCGTCTGAGGTCGTCTTCAAGGTGACCTTCAGCATCTCCATGCACTCTTTGAGCCGAGGGTCTCCGGTCCGAAGCCCCGTGGATTTTAGAGCCTGCAGGCAGAGACATGGACGATCAGAGCAGCGAGGCGGACGGCGTGTCCGTCTCCGTCCTCTCCAGACTCACGGTGGTGAACTTGTGAGCCGGGATCTTCTCCTGTCCCTCTGCGATGGTGTAGAACAGCAGATCCTCCAGGCTGGGCAGGATGCCCGCCTTCCTTCTCCTGCAAGAAACACAAACATGCAGCAGCATGAGGGGGGTGGAGGCATGATGCTGCCATCGCCAGGCCCCCAAGGGCCGCCGGTGTCTGGGTGCTGCAGCACCAGCCAGAACAAGCTGCAGCGATGAAGGCCTGGAGGCATCTTCATCACACTGAGAGGTTTCACCAGCTGCGTTTCCATTACAAATGTCAGCAAATCTCAGTCTGTTTTCTGCTAATGTAAAAAAAACAACATGATTTTACAATGGTGGGGTTTCCAATAAATAATAAATCATGTGAATAAGCTTGTTGATGCAAAGTCATTAGAAATCATGGCGGATACGAATGTAAACACTTAATATTCATAATTCAGCGCTAGCGCTCATCTTCTATCAGCCAATCACAGAAGACATCTCCATCTTGTTGAGGCTTTGGAGCGATAAGCCCCCTACTTGGGAGCAGCTATGGATACAACGCTTTGGTGAAATAGCTGTTTCTAATTGCACAATTTGATAGTTAATGGAAAAGCAGCTGCAGTGGAAGAAGCTACATGTTAGCAGCAGAAACTTCCAGCAGTTTCTCCAACTGCTGCCTGGTCTTCCCACCCCACACCAGACCCCCCAGGGAGGAACCATACCATGGCGACAGGAGATCTCTGCTATGATTCATTGCAAAGAGGATTTAGTCCGGCCTCACCGTGCCCTGCAAGGCATCATGGGAGCTTTGACCTGCATGTTAGGGGAAGCAGAGCTACAGCTGCAGCATCAGGTTTCCAGTTTTTAATGGTAAAAACAAAACAGTAGGACTCATTCTACTGGGAAGAGTTTGGAAGGAAAATCAGTCGTGGTTTTCTGTTTACATTTGTTTTCATCCCTGACCTCCACCTGGCATTTTGAGACACCTCCTTTATAGAGTATTTTATTTATCTCCTAATATCCATATCCCACTTTTTCACAGAATTCTGAATTATTCACCCCCAAATAAAATCTGATGTGTGTCACTTCCATGTGTGAAACAATCATTTCTGTTTTCAATCACCTGCAGTCATTTCACCCGACTTTTACATCATTCATGTGACACATGGTTCATAATTCTGCACCAGAAGAAGCCAGAAGCAATAAATCAAGATGTAAACAAAGGCTGAATTTTATAATTATGAAATTATTTATCATCAAGATCTGTATCAATGTAGCAGTCAGTGTTACAACAAATCTGAAGAGGCCTCTGACTGATTCATTTGTTTAGCTGTCTCATTTTTGATCAAACAGGACAATTTCTGTTTGTTTCAGATGCAAAATGAAGAAAAGTCTCAAAAAAGTGAAGAAACTGGAAGCCTGGAGATGCTGGCAGCCTGCTGGCTGACCTCTGACCTCATTAGTGAAGCCTGGAGGTCAGAGTGGGTGAGTGGGAAGGGGGTTGAAGCGGAGCCACTGGGGGAGGTGAGCTGTTTTCAAGGTAAAAGCAGCTTTCAGGAGCAGAACATCTATCTACTGAACAGAAGCACCACAGAGTGGGAGAACAAAACTTAGAGAAAATAAAAGAGAAACATACTTACAAATGCAAAGCAAGCAGACCAACATGGAGAGAGAGATGTGCAGAGGAGAAAGAGTGAATTAGTGCGACACATTAACACATCGTTCATCAGCAGAAACACAACATGGACGCCCAGCTGCTCGTCTTCCACAGATTACCACTGCAGATATCAGCCTGTTGGGGGAAGCATAGTGTTCACCTCTCTTTCCCATTTTGAAGAGACATCTGGACTCCTTTCGTACAGTAAAAGCCTGACGCTGTAAGAGACAACGACCTTCATCCATCCTCACAGTTAATCTCTAATCTGCAGCCTGGAAGTTTCACACATGCAGGGGAAGCTGCAGTATCCAATCATGTTGATGGAAAAATGTGTGGAAGGAAAAAGTGCACAGGTAAGTGATTAGATGCACCACTAATGTTGCATTAATGGTGAATGCAGATTTGCATAACTTCATTGATATATCTAGAATTTCTAACTGCACTTCCTGAACCATCCAAAAGGTTTGATGCAGTTTATTTTTATATTGATTTATCGGTTTCTTTATTTATTTTACATTGTCAGATTGCTAATTACACTGACTGAAAACATTTAATTATTTTTACATGTGTGACCAAGCTTGTGAAGCTATTGGTATATTAACTGTGCTCTATTGCTGCAGAGTTATCAAATACATTTGTATACAAGTCAATATAGGTCTATATTTAAAAGAATTTAAAGACTTACAAATATATGCAAAATTGCTAATTAGCAATTGTGTATTAGCAATTAGTAAAAGTAATCTAACTTTTGCCTAACAAAAAGTCTCACAAGGAAAATCTAATACAATATACAAGATTAAAAAGTCATGATGCAACAAATTTAAAACCTGTGATTAAAGTATTTAAGGCTGACTCACTTTCTAAACATGAATTTAAGGCCTTTACTGTTCATAAATGTTTTTAAGACTTTTTAAGGATGTGTGGATATGAGATTTACAACATGCTGAGATTCAAGAGTCCTAAAGAGAGTCAGTCTTGAATCAGAGACATCAACTATTCTAGCAGAACCAGAACCAGACAGCGGCTTGGTGCATTTTATTTGGAAATCAAAGCATTTGGGTCTGACCAGGATCTACCAGAACATTTAGAGCTTTTAAATGAGCAGAACCACATACGGAATATGCAATCTGGGCAAAGGAGCCTCAACCACGTTGAAATAAACATAATAATCAGTGTGTAATGAATCCAGATTAATTATAAGTCTGTTTGTGGTTGCAGTATTGACATAAATGAACTTGTCGGTGATATAATGAGTAGATGCAGCTGAAGTAACAGGGCTGCTGGTTGGACCCGGACGCAGTCATGCCTGACCTTCAGCAGTCATTGAGTTGGTTGTTTGTGTTGTTATCGTTTGACCAGCAGCTCCCAGGTTGATGTCTAACCGGATCTCCTCTGGGATGAAGCTGAACATGATGATGATGATGCAGAAGCTGCTGGTCACGATTCATGGCTCGTTGCACCTCACATGCTCCCATTTTCGGACAACTCTGTATATTTTGGTTTTCGCTTTAGGCTGTTTTTATCTTGCCTGATCAGAATGTTGTCACATTTATCGATACTTTAAATCATATTTAAAAATTAATTTGACTGCGGGGTTTAAGCGGTTCAAACGATAACCCGGATTACTCACTTATCTCCGGAGGTGTCGCTGGTGGCTTCGCTGTGGCCCTTCGCGGTGCAGAAGCCCCGATAGCCGGCCTTCCTGCCGGGCTGCGGGGCTCTCCAGCCGCTGAGCGGACAGGCGAAGCTGAGGGCAGCCGCGGCCGCGGGGGGACCGATCATAGCGGCTCTGACCGGCCACTTCAGCTGGCTCTGGAGCAACTCCTTCAGAGCTGCCGTCGAGCGAAAAGGCAACATTTTATGTTCGCCCTAAAAACCGAACAGGTTTTCCGGATTGTATTGGGTGCAGAAGGGTGAAATAAACCTGGAAAAGTGAGTTATTCCTCCCGGAAACCTCCTCCTAACGGTTCTCCTTGCGACTCTACGGCTCTGAATATCCACAACCTACCTTTCTCCCGGGGCGGCGATTCATTGGACAGTTCCGTCCCGTGGTGGCCTCTGATTGGCTAAAACGTCTCTCAATCACCATAAAGTCCCGCCTACTTTTTGACCCAATGTTTTCGTCCATAAATCTGTTCACTATATTTATTACACCTGTCTACATACCTACATAAATCTTTACATACTTAATAATTTCAATAAATAAAACGACACAAAAGATGAAAAAATTAACTATATCGGGTTAATTAATGTTTTTATGACCAGATGTTCTAATAAGCAAATTACTTCCTGCAATTTTTTGCTCTTAAATGGATAAGCAGAAATTTACATTTGATTTACTTTTCACATTTAAAACAATAAACACAATAGTAGCAGCCATGAGACTACAAAACAAGATTGCATTTTTAAAAAAACTGCTGCGAAATCAAGTTTTTATACTTCCATTATCTTAATTAGACTTTTATCTTTAATTTTCTAATTGCTGAAGGAGGTCATCTTATCCTGCTCTGCCACCGTGTGGGCGTTTTTGATTCTGCATCCTGTTTCATTTCTCAATAATGTGACCCTTTCTGGGATTAAAGTGAATTTAGCGCCATCTCCTGGAAGGAGCAGAGCATTAACCACCTGATATTTATCTGCTCTGTTCCTCAGCAATAAAATCCAGTTGAAACGAATTAAAATGTTTATTCTGACCTTCAATAACCTGTGTGGGTGATTTTTGACACCCATAAACAAATGGCCTACAAAAGCGATTACTCATTGGAAACTATTTGCTGATCCCACTTTCTGCTCTCTCTCTCTCTCTCTCGGCTCTTATCAGCCTTTATCTAAATGTCGACATAGAAACTCCACCCACCTGGACCTCCCAGGAGGATAAAACAAACCGATCAGAGCTGACGCCTCTGAACCTGGGCATCAAATATTCATGCATGAGTCTGACCTGAAAACAGAGACAAATAAAGGGGACTTCCAGTAAAAATTACAGGAATCTGCATTTTTGATCAACACGCAGTCAAAAAAAAATTCCTTCTTTGTGCAGATGCGTACGTAGACGTGGCCTCGGTTTGTGCGCATGCAGACATTTTTTCTGTTATAACTGCTATAACTGCTTATCTTTCAACTGCTCAGCATTTGTTTGATGTGAAAGTTTTAATGCAATTCAGGTTTTCCATTTTGTCACATCACGACCACAACATGAAAGTATTCAAGCCTGTCAGAAATGTTTGGCATTTGGAGCTCAGAAAAGTTTTTCTGGAAAATTTCAGAGATTATTCTCAAAATTAAAGATGATTATTATATTATTATTATTATTTTATTATTATTATTATTATTATTATTATTATTATTATTATTATTGTCCTTAGAAATCTGATTGGATATATTTTCTTTTCAAATTTTTGATCTGGCCCAGAAGATTTTTCAAGAGAATTTCTCAGGTTTTTTCTTGGCAAATTTTCTACTTTATGAGATCAGAATATCTAGAACATTTCAGAAAACAATTATCTGAAATTTAGTATTTTTTTCTTGCAAATGTTTGACCAGTGAATCTTAAACATTTCGTTTATCCTAAAAAAATATGAAATTGATCTCCAAATGTAATCCTCTTTCCTCACAAATGTTGAACTTGGAAGCTCAGAAAACTTCTAAGTTTTTCATGACATTTTATGAGATTAATCTAAAAATCAATCTGAGTTCCTTTCTTTCTCTTTTTTTGTCTTTGGATCTTAAAAATGTCTTTTTTTCTAAAAACAAGAATAATGTAAAACTTTTGACGTTCTGAAATTTTCACGTTTTTTAGAGATTTTTTTTCTTCGCAAAATTTTCAGTTTGTGAGTTCACAAAGTTTTTCTACAATATTTCTGAGGTTAAAATATTTTTTTTGTGGAAATCTACTTTTTAAATTTTTTTAGCTATAGTCCCCCAATGTGCTGACGTAGAAAGCATCATGTCTCCACTTTTTGTTTGGTATAAGTATGACCAAGAACATTGGTGGTGCTTTTTAATGTAAAATTTGAACGTAGCCTTTCTGAGGCAGTAAACAAAGGAAGCGGAGCGGGATCCCAGGCGGAGCCGCCCACCGCCGCTTCCTGCTCCCTCCAAACCGGCTGATGGCTGCACATCCCTCCCACGCTGCTCAGCGGCTGGCTGGCTGGCTTCCGCCCACCACCGGTGGAGCCGCCGCCCACCTCCAGCCGTTGCCATGGTTACACATCCCCATCATCATCATCATCATCTTGTGTTGGAAGAGGAGGGAGGAAAGAGGAGGAGGAGGAGCGGCGCTCGGCGTGGGCGTTCATGAGCCGAGCTGCTCTCCAGAGAAAATCTGTCTACGTATCTATGTGCGTGCGTGTGTGTGTGTGTGTGTGTGAGAGAGAAGGAGACCTGCGTCAGAGTGAGTCATGAGCCACTTTCACAATGTGTTGATGTGACGCTGATGCAAATCATCCACTCAGGGATTCATGTGCAGCTCATCCTCCCAGCAGACTCACCTGCAGCGGAGACCAAAGGGCTAAACATGGCGGCTTCCTGAAGGATAAATCACATCACTTCTTCAGATTGGTTGGGTTTTTATGGTCATTATTAACTTCAGTCCTCAGTAAGTTATACATATCAGTTAATCATGCATTTTATGAGGTTTTAACCCTTTTAAGAAAATCCCTCTTTATTTTTCTAATCCAAATAATCCTATAAATGAGGGATTATTTGGGATTTTTCTAGACTGGGAGGAATTTATTCTGATTCATTTTTACATTAGACAGATGGGTTTTGGTCCTACAGACAAACTGAGTCGATTTAAATGGAAAAGTAAACATTTTGTAAACAAATTATTCCATCCTACCTGCTGCTGTAAGGCTAAAAATATGATCAGAATATTATGTTCTGAATTTTTGAATGCGCAATTTATGGATTTGTTTGTTACCATTGAACTAGAAGTAAACAAAAAGAAAAGACAAAGAAAATCTAAATATATGGGATGGAAAAAGCAAAGGGAAAACATTACAAAAATAAAGTTACATTTCCCCAATAAGGCATAATGTGATCAATTTATCCCTTTTACATCCACACAGCCAGAAAATAAAATATAAAAACAGGAACCAGAATCAGAACCAGAAAACACACCAAACCAGAGTTCAAAAAATAAAGTTTAATGTTTATGTGCTGTATAACAAATAAAATATATTAGTGTTTAAAAAACAGGTGCATAACTGGGTGAAAGCCTAATCTATCGCTTTAAAGGAAACAGTGATCAGAGAGACGACATGCGAGCGTTCTGCCATCGCTAACCTGCAGAAAATCAGACAGACGAAAACGTTTCCCAGAAGGTCCCACCCTGGTGACAGACACACAGTTACTGAGCACATGACGAAAACGCGTTAGGATGCAAATAGACTTATTACTTACATAAATATTGCATTGATCTCTGAACGAGACTAAACTATGTGCAGGGGGTCAAACAGATGTATTTACACAGAGAACACTGAGCCGTCATGTTTCTACGTCTAAACATCAACAACACGTCGGAAATCTGCACACATGGCCAGAAAACACTGTTAGAGCTAAGGCTAAAAGCAGTTCTTATATACCAGACACCGTTTTTTCCTTAGTGACAATTAAGATTTCTTTTTTTCTGTTGTAGCTCTACATACATGAACACTGTATCGACACCAAAAATCTACAGCAAAGTTACACTGGACACAGAAAACCCTGGCTGACAGATTAGGCTATTTGTTATATTTACAAGCTGCTGCTTCAACAGCAATAAACTTTTTTTTTTTTTTTTTTCATTTTTAAATCTTGCAGCCGCTGCAACAAAACCCCCCAAACCTGCGAGCTTCGCTTCTTTTCCTGTGTCCTCAGAAACACGCAGGAGTTTATTCCTGAAAGTTTCTCCTCTGACAGCAGCAATTTGCTAAATTACAACGTGAAACGTTTGCTGCTGCTGATCCACAACAGCTCCTGTACATCCTCTTCATAAATTACCTGCCATAAATACACACGAGGCAGCAGCGGTCGGTCCCGCCTCGTTCGAAGGAAACGTTAAAAAATGACAACCTGCTGCAGGGCTGCACCTTAACTCGGCCTCCTTACTTCACCCTCTGTCCCGCCACCCTCTACAGCAAACACCTGGATGGAAACTAAAGGTATAAATCCATTACAGATGTGTTCATGATTCAAACCGCAAAAACAAAAAATAAATATCACTTACTATTGTTCTAGTTTCCAGTGCAAATATCTTAGTTCCAGGCATCATTTGTCACAATAAAATCAAATGAATGAGGTTTAAAATCTCCCAAGTTAATTATTTTCTCCACTTTATTCAATGAGAGCATCAATAAATAAAAGTACATTTGAAAATATGAATAAATAGTTACTGTGTGCAGTTTAGTAGTAAAAGTATAACTACTTTATGTGACTATTGTGAGTTTACCAAGAATATTCACAGCTATAAAGTTACAGAAAAAATAAATAGTTCAATTTTATTTAGTTAATCAGATTGATTGATATGAATAATTCCTTAATATGAATAAAAACATACGAGTTCCTGTTGCAGATTATATCATTTAAAGCAAAACATTTTTGCCAGTGGATCCAGTATTTGTTTAAATCAACATTAAGGAGTTATTCACTTAAAACAAGTTAAGTTTGTCTTATTTCACATGCACTAAGACATTTGCACTAGAAACTAAATCGTAACTGCCTGGTGAAATGTTCGCCGTTCACTCCCAAGACTGATACTTGACAGTGACCTTTGCCCTGAACGAGCACGATAACAGTGTGGATTTAGCAAGCAGATCATGTTTGCGACAAGATTGTTTAAAAACAGAAATTTCTAACTGCATCAACACCATCCAATGCTTGAGCCTCCACAGCAGTAGTGGAGTTAAGATTCAGGCCCTGCCACAGAAAGCAGAGGTACCAAGTTTAACTCACATCAACATCCAAAGGAAACACAAAGAGCACCGAGGGGCTTCCTGATGTGCTCTCAGGTGCTTTGGCAAATACTTTTAAAAACAAAGAGACAAATTAAAATAAATGCTATTCATGAGGCAACGTTGGTTGTTAAGGCTCTACTGTGGCTGTGCTTGCTTAGTATCTATAGATGGGTGATAACTGCATACTGTCAAGTGAGTAGAATGAAGAGGGTGGGATGATGGAGAGGCGGGAGGCACTATGTGGAGTCTTCTGGCTCTGATTTGATGATTTTCTTCTCGGCGTTGCCGGCGCTCGCTGTGACGTCCCGTTTTCTGGAGACACATAAAACGCAGCATCATCAGCATACAGGTTTTTCAGAAAACGAGCCGATAGATTCCAGTCTGGTTACTACTGAAAAATTCACCAGATATCAACTTTTTTCTGCACATACTGCTCATAATGTTACGACTAATTTAGCGTCTAACAGTAAAAAATAAAACTCAAACGCTTCGCCACTTGCTGCTATGGTGATTCACACCTTTCCATCAAATTCAGACTCAAACTCAAAAATCTAGAGCGTGTTTCATCATTGTGCTAAGCTGTGTAATCCCTAGCAAAATCTCAAAATATCTTAAAACTTAAATTGTAATTCAGGTAAACTCTGAATATTAAGCTACATCATGTGAAAGATGCTGTTACAGTTTAGTTGTTTGACAGTTTTGCAAACATGGTTCATGTTTACAGTCGTTTTTTAAAGACAAAAATAAGCCGGTTTGATTCAAAGTGAATCACCTGTTGCTGGTGTTTTAGCCTCATCTGTGCTGCTGCTGTTGTGGTTGTTGTTGTTGTTGTGGTTGTGGTTGTGATGGCGCTTCAGCTCATTGGCTAGCTGCTTGCCCAATGGGAGGTCTCCTTCCTGCATGCTCTGACTGACCACCCGCAGGTTGATTGGTCGATCATCTGGAGGAAAACGACCAGGAATGAGATCGGACTCAGTGTTTCTATCTAAAGACAGGAGTCACGAAAAGTTCAGAAAAAAGAAAAAGAGGAAGAAAAGTAGAGCAGAGAGAGAGAGAGAGAGAGACGCCCCCCTCCAGGCTTCTGGCTAGAGGTAAACAGGCGTGGGCGCCATAATTACAGGTGCATTGTGGGATTTGTGGGAACAGCGTTATAATGAGCTGTCGAGAGTGGGTGAGAGAGGAAAAAGGATGAAAATGAGACGAGGCCTGGAGGAGAAGAAAGATCCTGAATAATGATGCGCCTCCTCTCCTCTGTTTGTGAACTCCAGGCAGAACAACGACTGACAGCCGACTGTGGAAAATCTGCACCTTTCAGGCGTTTACTTCCAGTCAAAAGCTTCATGTCGACGTGAATTAGATTTAAATTCAGCTCAAAAACAACAAAGAGTGAAAACAATGCGCCGTATCTGGGCACAGGGGGCAGCAGAGAGCCAGAAAAAAGTGTCAGAAATGAGTGAAAAGTGCTGAAAAGACCTACCCTGGCTGTCCCTGCTGAGGTCGGCGGCACCGGCGGCTCCGTTGGTGTTCTGGGCGTCGTTGAGGTACTTGAGCGCAGCGGGGGGATCCTCCAGTCCAGAGCCTGCAGCCGCTCCTGGACGGCGGCGTCCTGCAGGATCTCCATCTGCCTTGCCAGCAGGCGCTCCAGCTGCATCTGACGCACAGAGACCAGGCATCAGCTGGGAGTCCGGCGTACTGATGGTCTTTCATATGCTAATTCAAGCTAATTCTGGTCTAAAACTGACCAATCAGCACAAAACGAGGCTCCTAAGTATCTATAGATACAGACTTAATCTGTCACTGTCTCTTTAAATCACAGCAGGACGTCTCACATCCAACACAGCCAGGAAATCTCTTCTTCTTATGAAAAATTTTACAATCAGTCTCAAAAATAACAATGCATTAAAACTACTATTACATTTTTGTTGCATATTTATTGCAGGGTAGTGGCAGTGTCATGCTGCGGGACTCTTTCTACATCTAACACGTAATGAAAACTGTGAATAATCTAAAGGTTTTGTAGCTGTAAAAGCAGAAGGAACTATTGCAGCAGTGAAATCTTAAATGTTGTGTCTGGTTCCTGGACGTCGTCCAGGTTGGTCCTACCTGCAGGTTGCGTCCGACCGTCTCCTCTCCTTTGGACTTGGCGCAGGCCAGCTGCTCCCTCAGCATCTCCTGCCTCATGTGGATGGCCTGCAGTGCCTCCTGGATGTCAAAGAAGTTCTCCTGCAGCACAGTTACGTCCCTTCAGTCAATCAGTCTTTTCCAGTCTGTCTTTATTTGAACTCTATCTGCAGAAATAAGGGCCTGTCTCTTTAAATGAGGCTTTAAGCAGATTTAAACGGGAATCCCCTGTTTTGTGTGAACAGGTGTCGGATCATCTGCGCCTCTGGATCCCTGTGGAGCCGCCACATGTTTTCCATCAGCGGCTCGCTCTGTGAGAGGAGCCATTCAGAACCGGCTCCGGGCCGAGCGGCGCCGGGAGAGCAGCGCTCAGACCCGGCTTTGTACTCGGCTCCAGATCGACGCTCTCAGAGGAGCTCCAGTTGCCAGACCCGAGTCCTCCGAACCCGCACTAATGTGGAGCTTCAGCTTCGTTACTTTGATGTTTCACTTCATGATTCCACACAAACCATTCAGAGGTTCAAACACAAACATTTGCAGCACAAAGTGAGAAAAATTCAATCGTGTTGACCTAAAATCTTTTTTACGTTGTTGTTCATTCTATTGATTAAATGCAACAGCAATCAGACTTATGTGTGAACGGCTTACGACCCGAAAGCGCAGAAGAAGAACCTAAACGTCACACAGCAGCGCTTTGTTTCCAGAAGGAGGTTAAAACTACTTCAACATATTTTAACTCAACTAAAAGTAAAAAGTATTTGGTAAAAGGCCGACTCAAGCACTGAATAATCACTTAATATTAAAAATTACATCATCAGATGGACTAAAGTACAAAGTTATGTGGAAATTTTGGTAGTTCGTGAAGCAAAATTTAAATAATTCATAGAAATAAAAAAACTGGAAACAAACATTTTGCAAATCAGTTTCTTTCTAAAAGTTATGAAAATGTAACAGAAACTGCAGGAAAATCTGGAAATTTTACTCAACTAAGAAAATGACTCAAGTAAAAAGTAGAGTGTAGAAAACTTTACTTAAAGTACATTTTTGCCTGATTGTCAGAAGACGGCGTCTCTGATCCACAGTAATCTGAACTCACCTCGGTTTTGATCCTTTTAGGCGACGGTTCGTCTCTGTCTCCACACCGAGATCTGCAGATCAGGAAAGATACAAAACATTAGTTACCGTTCTGGACCTTCGGTTCTGGTTCTGCTCATGTCTTAGAGGAAGGATGGAAAGTCTGTTTAACCCATTTTTCCTTTGGAGCCAAGTTTGTGCTGCATTTGAATCCTAAAGAAAATCTATCAAACTTCAGATATCTCACAAATGAGATGTTAAAATACATGAAAATTCTCCACTTTTGAACATTTTCAAAAGTTGGCATTTCGACTTTACAAGGTCAGAAAAGTTAAACGTTTTTTGAATTATTTATAATTTCAGGGTTTTTCTTGTAAATCTGGAGCTCAGACATTTCAGATTTATAAAATTTCTGAGATTAATCTAGAAATTTTAGAGCTATTTTCTGGAGAAGAGAAAAGTTTTTCTAGAAATTTTCTGAGATGAATTTTGAATTTTTGAGTTTTTGGTGGTGGTCTAGTCCTAACACTGCTGCAGCAGTGATCTGTGTCTGCTCTTCGTCTCTTACTTGCTGGTGCGGTAGGTGTATTTGTAGGTGACCTCTCTGGAGATCTGCCTGGCGAGTCCGAACAGCTCGTCGCGGCGCGTCAGCAGAGCCGTGTCCCTCATGCAGAGCTGAGCCGCCGCCTCGTTCACCGTCAGCTGCACAGGAAACAAACCAGTCGGGTTACACAGAGGAAGCGCCCCCTGCTGGGCCGCAGTTTCTCCGGTTCGGTGAAGCACCTCGTGCAGCGTCAGGTGTTTTCCGTCCCTCCGCTTGGAGTCAAAGCGCCCGTAGATGGCGCTGTACTTCCGGATTTCCTCCTCCCTCCGCGGGTCTTCGTCGCTCATCTCAAAGATGTGTCCGATCATCTTGGCCAGCTTCTTGTTGTTCTTCAGCTGCTCTTTGACGTCCGCCGGGTCCGTCTTAGGAAGTCCAGGCGCCATCCTGTCCACGCACTCCAGGACCGACTGCACTGCCGCCGCGTCCAGGGCCTCCATGGCGTCTCTGGGGGACGACGGCGAGCCCAGATCCGACGGAGACAGGCTGTGCTCGCTGTCATTGCTGTGGCCCGACCAGAACCGCGCCTCGCTGCTCCCCTGCAGGGGCGACCCGGTGGAGACCTTCTCTCTCGCCACGTCCAGCTTCCCCGGGTCGGAGCAGGCGGCGGCGATGGCTTTGGGAATCTTCACGCTGGCGGTGTTGGAGCGGTCCTGGGCGCTGAGCAGTGTGGGGGAACCCTCGGGCAGCTTGTAGACGGGGATGCTGCAGACGGGCAGCGAGGTGAGCGGCTGGTTGAAGATGGCCGGGTTGGTGACCCAGTCCCGCAGCGCCTTCTGCAGGCGCCGCACATGCAGCGGCTTGCTGGCCATCCCTACCAGAGCCATGATCTCTAGGAACTCCTCCTCTCCGGCCTCGCACAGCTGCTGCACGTCGTCGCCGCCCTGCTGGATGAAAGCCTCGTAGTAGTAGAGGAGGTTAGCGCGCTGCAGGATCCTGTAGAGCTGCAGCTCACCCAGGGTCCTCGGCAACACCGCCGCCATGCCTGAAACACAGAGGAACCAGAGTCAGCCGATGCAAACACCTCAGATAAACTGAAAACATTTACCGTCTCGTCATCTGGCTAACTCATTTTAGCACAAGTTAACGACATGAGAAGTAACAACCATGACTTTGAAAGACTCAACAAGATGAAAATCTTCAAAAGTTTAATTTGTCTTACTGAACGTTGAGGTTGGGATTGGTTGTTAACCTCTGACCTCTTTACTTCTGTCTGGTTTTTGTTTTTATGACAACAGACATATAAAAGTCAAAGTCCTGCTCAAACACTTAAGTCAGTACAGTTGTATTTGGACTTTAAAGTGAAAAAAATGTGTGAAAATATATTTTCCTGATGTCATGTAAGCATTATTTACAGGATGCTTCTGCAAACAAGCAATTCAGAAAACTGAAGGCGAAACTCTTTTGTTGCCCTTTTAAAGCTAATAGCTTCTCATTTATGATGCTACCTGCACAGTTTCCATGGAGGCAGAGCTGCAGCACAGCGGAGAGGAAGGGGGCGGAGCTACAGATCAGGATATTCACCTTTTTTCTTAAAAAAAGTGAAGAAATTTCAAAAGGATAGATGCCAGCAGTCCTTTGCTGATTGGAAGGACTGAATGCACCTGTTGAGCCTCAAATGTTGAGGAAAAATCTGATCAAATTTGCTATTGTGGCAGAACTAGCTCGCATTCATTTATGATAGTGTTATTTTTTAGCTCTAGCCTGTTAGTTGAATTGAGAAAACACAGATTAAGTATTTCAAAATATCCACCATTTTCCTCCCTGAAAGTGTCTCTACATCCATCAGGTTGGTATTTATCCTCCGTTAATGCCGCCATTAATCTAAACTTTTCACAAAAAGCTTGAAGTCACGGCGTGCTCCTGCCACTTTAAGCTGATTCAGGGAGTACAGGCTTGGCTGCGAGTCTTCCTGGGTGCATGTGAGGCCCTGCGGAGGCTGGACTGACTGAGGAGTGGCAGCCAGCCGGCCCGGCTTGCAGGGAGGACCACATGCCTCTCTCCACCCCTGCAGGATGTGTAGGTGGTGGGCCTGCCTCGCCCAGAATAGGCCTGGGGAGCCAGGCAGGCGTCGACTCACAAAATGACACAGACAGAAGCTGCCTGACACAAAACCAAACGTAAATAAATATCTGTAGGATTGTTCCCTCAAAAACTTCCTTGTTTTTAGTACACAAATCCCTCCAATCAGCCTGATTTACACTGGACATCATGTAAACCTATTGCAACATGCAGGTTTCATCAGATGTAAACACTAATCTCTACATGTATTAGTTTGCAGTGACTCAGCAGCGTGTTTCCCTGTAAATCTCTGCAGCTCGGACCTGTATGGACGTCGACCGGCAACACAAAGGAAGAAACGTGAAGTCAGAGCGAGTTCCTTATCTGCAGCACGGACTGAAAAGCTTCTAGAAAACCTAAAGCAAACAAACGTGTGCAAACTGATGTAACGGAGGATCTGAGTCGCTTTTGTTCAAACGGACTCAAAAGGTTCCCGGAGTCGAAGATCCGCCGCAACCTCACCCTGAAATAACCAAGAGTAGCTGGTGGCCAGATTTGGCGAACAGACGGTTCTGGTTTCACACCAGAACCAAACGGCTCAGCCGGATATCAGGACTTTCACTGCGCTGTCCTCATTCTGTCATCAGACAGAAAGACCAGAGCCAGACGAGCCGCTCCTCAACAGCTTCTGAGATTCCAATTTACCCTCAAAAATATGTTACACATATTCATCCCATAAATACAGCACTGGGTTATTTATTTAACATATATTTCAAAAAATACGATGAAGGCAAACAATAAAATGCTGAGACCAAATTTAAACCCTAGATTTGTGATAAAATTATTATATTTATATAGTCATAGGATAAGGTCAAATAATCAAAGTTTGTGAAAAATTTTAGATAAAATAAATAATTAGATTTGTAATATTAGTATAGATGGTGTTTATTTTCCTCTATCAATATTTATTTTACCAGAGCCATAATTTAAAATATATATATAGTCACTCCAAATTTTAAGAGTTTATGAAAAACTGAAAGATTTGTAATAACAGGATAATATTTGATCAGAATAATTAAAAAAAAGGCCAGACTATAAAAGTTTATATTTGATCAGAATAATTTGATAATATTTGATCAGAATAATTTTAAAAAAAGGCCAGACTATGAAAGTTTATCTAATGAAATATGCCAAAGGTTCGACAAAAACCTTTGTAATAATATTATTTCATTTTTTAAAAATACTATGAATACTATGAATAAAGGCCCCCCGGTGGGCCCCTCTTTGCACAGCCCCTGGTTGACCTCCAGATTTCAGCAGCTGCTTTCTGATTCTCCCTCCTCCTGATGCTGCAAACAGTTTGCAGCATCAGCAGCATCAGATCTGCAGGCCGACCAGAGACACGTTCACCTCTGACCTCAAGCTTCCAGACTTTCCAAAACCGTCTTTTACAATCAGAAGCCCTGATTTTCAATTAATCAGTGATTTTCAGCTTTTTCCTTCCTGACAGCTGCATTACTCATTCAGCCGGATATCAGTGATGTTTAGCTGAAAAACATTTGTTTTGAACCGTGAAGTGAAAAACAGCAGGTTTGAGTTTTAAAGCAAACGTTGAGCGAAGCTTTGAGTCTGGAAAACAAAACGAGGACATGCAGGACGTGAGCAGATTTGATAAAGAAGAGGTGGAAAATAAAGGAGTGTGAAATGTCACTTAAAGAACATTAGCATTGATGATAAAAACACGTGGGCTAGTGGAGCTTCTTAAGGCGCTCTCGTCCTCCTCCGCCGGTTTAGGAGTCACTCACTGCAGATAAACATTTTCTGGACTCTTAAGGCGATTTATTTCACAGATGTTAACCGCATCACGATTGTTTTGCACGTTTTGGGTTTTGTTAATGACTAAAGGTGAATTTAGTCCAAAAATGCTGCCTTTCCTCTGCTTCTTGTGTTAACATGAATGTTTTCAGTGAGCTGCTGTGAAACGTCATCTGAATATGTGAAGTTTCAATGAGGAAACGTCCAGGCTCAGGAAGAATTTGTTCGTTTCATATTGTGTTGATTTTGAATGTTTTCCTTCCATTTCCGACTAAAACTCTGGAGCTAAGCGTATCGCTGACCTGTGGGTGAGCAGCAGGTGAGCCTCTGGAATCACAGCAGCTCTGACACGCTCAGGTGGGACTCCTGACTGGAGAGAGGAATCCTCTCCCTTTGCTCTGATTCCGGAAATAAACTCCGACATTTCTCAACCAGAAGGCGTTCTTGGAAGCTCATCATGACACTTTCATAACACCTTTTCAAAAGTGGACACTAATAAATGTTCACTGCTTGTGCTGCAGGATTTAAACAGTTTTTCAAGGGGTGTCCCACAAGGCTCTATTCTCATCCCTGTTTTTTCTCTACTTGATGCTTTTTTTCAGAAACATTGAATTTCCTTTTATTTTTATGCAGATGACAGCCTGGTTTGCCCTCCAGCATCAAAAAATGGATTTGACTAAATTAACTCAGGAATGGAGAAAGTAGATGACAAAAGGACGAAATCATGTTGAACTTTCATACCTGAATTTGAGCAACAAACCAAAAGCCAAAGTCAAATCCGGTGACGATTGTTGGAAATAAAGTCGACTCTTTCTCTGTTCTTAGGAAATGAGTCCTTGGAACCGGTTCCAGATGTTAAAGTTTGATTTTTAACAAAGTAAATTTCTATTCACTGGCTGCCAGCTCTTCCTGATCTTCCATTCCCTTCTTTTTTATGCTGCAACTTGCTGCCATTTCTCTGGAAACAAAACATTTCATTTGTATGCAGATGACTACCAGGTTTATGTTTTCTCTTTATAATGAGCTAATGCATTAAACTTCTGCATAGTGTATTAAACTTGTAACCTTTGTGTTTGTGCACAGAGTTGTACAGTTTTGTTATTGGGAATCTTTAAAGTGCTTTCTAAATAAAATGAGTCTGATGTTTGGAGCTTGTTCCTCCATGAGGGTGTGTGATGTAATCCTGAAATACTCACTTTGTTTGTCTGTAGCAGCTAAAAATAACATCAAATATGTCAATAAACTGTAACGTTTAGAGTCCGGTTACATAGAGATAAAACAGCTAAGATGCAGAAAGTGAATGACTGATGTTGGCGCTTTAACAAATGTCTGATTTAAACGGACTTTACTCTGTTCTCCTGCAGACTTGGTTACATTTAACTGCGGTTCCTTCACGTGGCTGCATTTCTCCAGAGCATTTCTATCTTTGCAGCAGAACTAGATCACAGATTCATCATCATGTGCAGCAGAATGAGGAGGAAGCGCCATGGTGGATGAAGTCTTCCTACCTGGTGAGTGTTTGGCGCGCCCTGGTCCGGGTCCTCTTCCTTTCCTGAGTTCCTCTTCTTCCTCCTCTTCAGTTTTTCAAAAACACAACAACAGCCCGTCGCTTCGCGCACAGCAGAAAGAAACCAGGAATCCCACAGAATGAAGCAGGAGCAGCGCGCAGACGGGGGAACCTTCAACTTCCAGGACGCAGGGAACCAGCAGGAGAGGCTGTGCGTGTTTCTGCGTGTCCTCTCCTCTCTGCGTGAAAACTTTTTTTCCTCAGCAGAGAGAGAGAAAAGAGCGCAGAATGTCAGCGGAGCTTTGTGCGTCTCTTCCCTCAGAGTGTGTGTTGCGTGTGTGCGTGGGGAGTGTATGATGAGTGTGTGATGTGTGTGAGAGTCCTCTCCCAGCGTCAACACCCCTGCACTCTTCTCAAAGGTCAAACCACACGAAGAGGCGCGCGCAGACACTTCCGCCTGAGCCTACAAAATAAAAGCACCACAGGCTGGAAACGTAACAATAATCCAGATTATTGAGGCAAAATGCAGCAAAATGCGTCACTGACGCTGCGTTTTTAAATAATAAACAATCCATCCAGACCGACTGTTATTTAGTATTAACTTAATAAGGCAATATAAAATGAATTTATCAGTGTTTTATGAATGCAAACACTAAATACTCACAGAGCAACATAAGTAACTCTTTATTTGAAGACATATTTTGATGAAACAACAATTTTTGATCTTAAACTGAAAGCAACAAAAGAAAAGAGCCTGATAATAACAGAAAAAAAATTAAATAGTTTAACCTGGAAATTTGTCTGAAAATATCCCATCATAACAATGAACAGTCGCTGTGTCCGACTTCTATGTTTCACTTTCCAGTATTGAATAAAACTATTTTTTTAAACATAAAGCAACGTCACCATTTCATTCCAGACTACCCTGTGCTTTTATTTTGTCAATACTTCCTGTTTGTCATCCTAACCACGTGCAGCTTCACGCAGCAGCTGAACAAAGTGGGATATTCCGCGCGGTCGCCACAAAGCCTGCTTCTCCTCTCTCTCTCTCTCGCCCACGCTGCTCCCTGCGTGACGCAAATCCGCGCGTGGGTGGACACACGGGGCGTGGGAGGCTTTCTGCACGGAATACCAAACACAGGCAGGTTCGACACCCACAGAGACACGCAGAGACGCTCCTGACGAAGAGCAGAGAGAGACAGTTTCATCAGCAGTAAATATTGTCTGAGAGAAACATTCAGTATTCAGTATCCTCAGTCTGGGGCCTCTGTTGATATTTACATTGTTATTTTATAGCAATAATTGTATTTAAATCGGACATGTTTTTATTTTAAATATTTAATAACATCAGTTTTTGTTCTTTTGTCTTCTATAGTTGCATTTAATAATTATAGAGGTTTTTATGTGATGGATCAACATAAAGCCGTTTAATATTGAATGGAGAGAATCAAAATCTGAAAAGTGTGGCGTGCGTTTATATTCACCCCCCATGAGTCAATGCTAACAGAACCTCTAGCGTTCGTCTCTAGCATTTTTATAAGGCTGAAAACTCAATTTTTAGGTTAGATTTAGGTCTGGACTTTGACTAGGCCACTCTTACATGACTGTTTGGTATGTTTGAGATGGTTGACCTGCTGGAAGGTGAACCTCCACCCTGCCTTTCTATGAACTCTGGTCCATTTCTCTTTCCTCTGAGGAAGAGTTCATTTTATTAGCTTGGCAGCCATTTTGGATTCTGAGCTCAGGGTCGCTCAGCTTGTTTGTTGCTGAATTTTGAATGTAAGAATAAATTTTTATCATAAGTTCAAAGCTCCTGTACAAGACTCCTGATTTTTAACTCTGGAGTTTCAGACATTTGCAGATGTTTGATTGTTTCTGCATCTGGAAAAATCACAAAAATCAGTTTAGAGCTTTTTATTTTATCCCAGAAACCAACTGGACACACAAAGCTTTCACTCTACTTCACATTTCTGTCCTTGGATTTTATTTCCACCAATCCATTTTTCCCCCAGCGTTTATTAAAGCAACAGCCTTGAGCTTTCAGTGAATGGGCTCTGCATCGTTTCGGTTCTTCATTTCTGTCAGGTCGTTTCTCCCACTCTGTGACGGCAACAACATTAGGAGACTTAGTTGATGAAATCACCTGCATGATCTGTTTTAACCAAGTTCAGATGACATATTGAGCTCATTTTAATGGATAAATGTATTTCTGTTTTGAGTTGCAGCTGAATTGTCCGACTGAGGCTGAGGTTTGGGATTTTCATCCCTTCTCTGGGCTTTGATTGGTCCGAATGAAGCGTCTTTGGACCAATGCAGCTCAGACGTGGGCGGACATAAGATATGAACTTCTGTACTAATAAAAAGTTTTAGATTTAATAAGAAATGGGAAAGGAAACCTCTCCCCAGTGCAACATGCAGATTTGTGCCACAGTGTAAGCAAATGCTATACGGAGTACTTTTAGTGCCTTTAATGTCGCAACTCTTGAAAAATAAACACCGTAAATTGATTCAGAGAAAATATAACTAAAGAAAGACCTGCTTAGTAAAAATACATATGTGCATTTATATATGTTATTGATTGATACATTTTAAATAATAATTCAACAGTAATGTTTAGGCAGCTGGTGGGACAGAGAAACACAAACACTAACTATACTATGTGTTTATGTATTTATAAAAACAACAAAACTTTTTATTTGGAGTTTTGGGTTTTTACATCAGGAATTCATTTCTTAAAATAATTTATCCATCCACAGGATATAAAATAAATTTTGTGGGTTTTTTAAGAGTGTATGAATATGGTTTAATAATTTAACTAAAGTGAGGCTGTTAATGAAGAACAATAGTATTTTACAAAATGCTCCAATTTTTATTTCTATTTTTTGCAAATAAAAAACATCAGTAGAAATTTCAATAATACATCATCATGTTCTTGTTTTGCCCATGACTTAATGCTACATAGGTTGGTTGGGTTAGTTTGGGTTCTTCTGCATATTCATGCTCAGATGAAGTAAGTTATTTTCCCCATGACTGACTGTCAGTATTTTGCGTCAAGCATCAAGAGAGCAGCCCAGAGGAGAGATTCGTTACCTGAGGAGTTTTGAGGGACATTCCAGAGTAAGAAGAGTCGATCACAGAGTCATCTAGAGAAGATTTGCTGACATTTGGAGGAAAACACAGTGAGGCTGCTTTCTGGCAGCAACAAGCTCAGCTTTTTAAACGTGAGGTGGAAAGTTTCCTTCTGTTTGTGATGCTTCTGGAAACACTCCATCTGCTTTCAGTCCAGCTTAAGGTCAGAAGAATGACCTTTGGACTGATCATATTTTGGTATCATGCCAACTGAAGGAGCCCCACTGGGTCACGCGTTGGCCCCACACATGTGCGTCAGTGAAACACGCCCGTATGCAAATGCTCCACTCAGATTTCACAATTTGAAGTGACAGGACATGCAAATGGTTTCCAACACAGGGAAGTGGGTAGCAGGAAGCTCAGAGCTGCGTGAGCGTCGCAGCTCTGCTGATCTGATCGAGAGTTTCCCCAAAGTGACTGAGCTGCTCTTTGCTAATCAAAACCGATCCGGGCCAGAATGAGGCGGCTGAGATGCAAACATGGTTGTTACACACAAAACCCACGAGCAAAAATCTGAATTATCTCACTGTAAACATGTCCAGGTGATGCAAAGATTCAGCTGCAGGCAGAAACTATGATGATGATGATTATTATTACTCACCGCTTTGTGTTGTTTCTGCAGCACTTTTATTGTTGGAACAGGGAGTGTTCACACTTTTCTCCTCTCTTCTCACGAACAGGTTAACGGGTGGATGGCTGTGTTTTTCATGCTCAGTTGAAAGTGAAAAAAATGCTGATGGAAAAGTCACAACTTCCTGTTTGATGGAGACAAAAGGTGGGAAAACTTTTTAAAAACTACATTTTTACAGCACAAAGTGAAACACATTTGGATTGTTGCACCTATTAAATGCAATAAATCATTTCATTTCCTAAATCATACAGTTGCAGCTTAACATTTTTCCTTTGTCTGAAGTATTAACTGATTCAAAAACGATGCAAAGTCGCCTCTCAGCCCAGGTTAAGTCTTTTCATTTCTAATTATTTCCAACAAGTTAATTCTTGATGCAACATGAACTGTTTTGTCTTTTAATAAACACAATTAACTTTCATTTCAGACTCAGTTCATTTATTAAGCTTGACTAAATACATCAGCTGTTTTCAAAAAGCTGACCTAAATCTTGTCCTTTTTCTGGATGATAAACTTAATGTTCTGATTTTAAATAAACTGATCTAAAATAAAACATTTGCAAATGGAACATTTTTCTTTTAAAAAGGTTTATCATGCAAAAATATTTAAATTTTGGATCTAATGTGATTTGCATATCCCTTTCCAAACAACCCAACAAAAACAAATATTTAATATATTTCCATAAAATCTTCTGGGTTCTAGGCTGTTCATTTGAGGGAAAAGTTTGAATCTTGACTGGATAATTTGTAGAAATAATAATCTGGTAGTCAGCAATTGTTCAGAAACGGCTCCATGACTCAACAAACTCATGTAATTTAGTTTTTCTTTCTGCTGAATAATAAATCCTCTTTATCCAAATATGAAGCTAAATTAACTTTAATCCTGTGGTTTGCAGAAAACAAAGAGTTGTGCTAAGGGATGTTACATAATCCATCCACCTGGGAAAATCCCAGCATTAATCTGGGATGGTCTGAAGGGAAACCGTTCCTCACAGCGTTTTCTGACAGGGGCGGTCCTCGCCGGTTTGGGGCCCCGAGCGAACAACATTCAACCGACCGTGACGTCACTTACGTTTTCAACTGCAAAAAATCCTAAAAATGTATTTTACTTTTACCTTCTCATTTAAAAAAACGCTGAAATGTGAAGCAGCAGGTTAATGAAGCGATTAACTCAGAATAAAAATGTTCGTTGATAAACATATAAGATATATACAATGTTGGTAAATAGGCCCAAATTTTCAGTGTTGTTGGAGCAGAGTGATTAGCTGGCCAACTGAACTTTAAAAAATAATATGAAGTGACTGAGGAGCTGCTATGCTAATGTAGCAAATGGGTA